>NW_015172593.1:3080-14599 GCF_001447785.1 Gekko japonicus | reverse complement strand
GTGACGTCAACCTCGGCCCAACCATGTCCTTTTCGGCTCCGCGCGCCTCCGGATGACGTCACTCAGCCTCCGTCGACGGCAGCCGCCTTGTTCTTTCACTGCTGGCCACCAGGGATCAGCCAGGCTCTGCTCGCCGCCGCTTGCCGCCTCTCAGTGTTGCGCCGCCGCCTCCAATCGCCACCGCTGTTGCTCCGCTGCCGCCGCTGTTCTCACCGTCGCTATCGCCGCCATTGCTGCCAGTGCCGCTGCTTCTCCACACACCTCCGTAGACGGAGGAGGGTGCCCCCACCCTACTAAGGGTGGGTACCCATTTATCTACTCGCCGATAGTTACTTGGCTTTCGAACCGCTGGGTGGGCGGGAGCTAGGACTAAGGGTCGAGAGCTCACCTCGACCACGGTGGGACTCGAACAGGTGCTCGAGTAGATGTTAAATACAGGTGTTATACTCCCTGCGCCACTGCTCCAATTGTAATCATATACCACATTAAAGTCCGTTTTGCAATGTTGACTTCTTCCATTTTAAGTCCCAGAAGGAATATTTCCGGTTCCTTCTTAATTTTACATTTCGTAGGCTTCTATGCAGTTCTAAAGGAGCTTTCCCAGGACCTGGAACAAGGATAGGTTCACATATGAACAAGGATAGGTTCACATATGATTAACTCCTGGAAACCTGGCCAGAGGAAATTGCTAATTATCTAACGGACTTGGCGTGAGCTTACACAGCATCCAGTTGCTTCAGAAGGCCCAAGATGGACTGATTTCAGTTTTGTTCTATGACATCTTGTTCTCCTTATCTGAAGATTTGTTTATTTTTAATACTCATGAGACTTCACTGGAAGAGCTAATGGTGAAAAATATTTTCCTTTCCTTCCTTTTTTTTTTAAAGCAATGGGAACAGTGATTGGAAGGAAAAGCAGGGGAGATCCTGTTCCTTTATAATAGGTATTTCAGAGGAACTTTTACTCTCTGTAGACTTCGATTCCAGCAACCTTTTAGAAATGTACAGTTAAAAGGCTGTGTCTGCTGAAATGCCTTCTTGTATTCAGATATCAAAGGTACAAAGGTTAAACAGAATTCATATGTGCCACTGACAAAGGGCAGTTTTAAATGGCCATCCAGGAAGGTTGATTTACAATAACAGTTCCACCTTCTTGTGCATGTGTGGTTACCCTATGACAATGAGACTCTTGCACAGTGGTCCTCCATGGGCACCATGACACCCACTGATGTGTTTTCCGGGTGCCCATTTGGGCCAGTTTGGTGTGGTGGTTAAGTGCGCAGACTTTAATCTGGGAGAACCGGGTTTGATTCCCCACTCCTCCACTCGCAGCTGCTGGATGACCTTGGGCAAGCCATAGTTCTGTCAGAGATGTTCTTGAAAAGAGCAGTTTCTGTCAGAGCTCTCTCATCCCCACCTACCTCACAGGGTGCCTGTTGTGGGGAGGGGGAGGGAAAGGAGTTTGTAAGCCGCTATGAGACTCTGAGTGAATAGTGGGGTATAAATCCAATTTCCTCCTCCTCCATCTTCTTCTTCCCTAAAGCTAACAGCCAGTCCTGACTTTTCTCCAGTTCACTGCAATAGGACGTACATTAGAAGAGCCCATGAGGCATTCCCTCTATATGTCTGCAGGGAGCAGCAGTTTGGAAACAGTTGCCTCCACTGTGGAATCTCCCAACTTCTTGTGATTACACCCAGTCCAGCATAGTGGCTGTTTTGTTGTAGTGCCCAATATCTGTTCTCAAAATTCCCCCAGTCACCCAGTGACCAATGATTCGACAAGGCTGAGGACCAGCGTTCCCTCTAAGCTGAGTTAGTGTGAGCTTAGCTCACAGTTTTTTAGCCTCCGGCTCACACATTTCTGTCTTAGCCCAGGAAGGAGGGCTCCAGAGCAAACTACTGTATGCAGTAGCCAAATCACTTGCTCACAATTTTAATGCCAATAGCTCACAAAGTAGAATTTTTGCTCACAAGACTCCACAGCTTAGAGGGAGCATTGCTGAGGACCCCTGCTTTAATATGTGCAGGTAGAAGAGAATACTTCACCAGTCCCTTTTCTTCCAGTCACATCACTGTTAAATGTATGGGAGTCCTAACTCTGGAAAAGATGTCCAACACCAAAGATTTACTGGTGAAGCTAAAGACTAATTTGCATTCTGCAGATGTCCCCATACAGAAGAAGAAGAGATATACCCCACTCTTCACTACCCAAAGGTGTCTCAGAGCGGCTTACAAACTCCTTTCCCTTCCCCTCCCCACAACAGACACCCTGTGAGGTAGGTGGGGCTGAGAGAACTCTGACACAAACTGCTCTTTTTCAAGGACAGCTGTGCCAGAGCTTGTGACTGACCCAAGGTCACATCAGCAACTGCAAGTGGAGGAGTGGGGAATCAAACCCAGTTCTCCCAGATTAGAGTCCGCACACTTAACCACTACACCAAACTGGCTGGGCGTTTATCTGGGGACCTTCTGCTTGCAAATCTGGTGCTCTACCACTGAAGCAGTGGTTGTGGTTATGAAGGGTTTGACAAGAGCAGCTGTGAATAAAGACGTTTGCAGTAGCAATGGAGCAGCCATATGAAGATTGCCCCATGCTTTCTTTGCCCCACCCTCATGCCACCTGAGAGGGGGTTTTGTGGGGCTTTTAAAAGAATCAGTAATTGGCATACAGTACTAGCAGTAAGCAATATGTCAATTACCAGTATTAAGCTATAGTGTATGTCAATTTCTATTATGCCTCCTAGTCCAGAAGTTATATACCTTTGAATACCAGATGCTGGGGACAAGCAGAAGGTTGCTGCCTTCCTGTCCTTGACACCCTGTGAGCAATGCTCCCTCTAAGATGTAGAATCTTGTGAGCAAGAATTCTACTTTGGTCCCTGCCACACAGGACGGCTGAAACGCGGCTAATCAGAGCCACACCAAACTTGAGACGCCGCGGCGGGATCCCACGGATCCCCTCAGCTGCGGCGCATCGCTCCCCAGCACGATCAGATGCCGGGGAGGAAGAGACGAGTGGGAGGGGGAGGCTGCCGTACTGCGCATGCTCGAGCATGCGCAGTTCGGCAGCCTCCCCCTCCCACTCGTCTCTTCCTCCCCGGCATCTGATCGTGCTGGGGAGCGATGCGCCGCAGCTGAGGGGATCCGTGGGATCCCGCCGCGGCGTCTCAAGTTTGGTGTGGCTCTGATTAGCCGCGTTTCAGCCGTCCTGTGTGGCAGGGACCAAAGTAGAATTCTTGCTCACAAGATTCTACATCTTAGAGGGAGCATTGCTCACAGGGTGTCTGTTGTGGGGAGAGGAAGGGAAGGGGATTGTAAGCCGCCTTGAGATAGAGTAGTGAAGAGCGGAATATAAAAAATCCCTCCTCCTCCTCCTCCCTCCCTTCCTCACAGAATTGTTGGAAAATTGTAAAGCACTTTGAGAAGCTCTTGCTATTTATTCTGAAGTGTCAATGTGTGAGCTATGAACCAGAAAGACCATGACCAATCTTACTTATTTTAAACCAGTTCACATCTCACTTTTTCCTAGTTCAAGCCAGTGTACAGAAACAATAATACATGCAATTAAACAACTAAAAAAGAGTAAAATTGGTGGGTAGATGCAGACAGGGAGAAATAGTCTTGCCAAAAGACTAGAAGAAAAAATGCAACCTTTCCTGCCCTTGTGCCTTTAATGCAGAGGTCCCCATATTTTTGAGACTGCAGGTGTTTTTGGAATTCTGATACATCTTGGTGGGGGGCAGTCACAAAATGGCCGACATAAAGTGCCTGCTGAAGAAGGCAGAGCCAGCACAAAATGGCTGCTGCAGCTTACCTTTCATAACACAGTGAAGATCTTTGTGGTGTGGTGGCAGCTGGGGCCAAAGCACCATTTGAAAAACATCTGTACAGCCAATCAAATCTCCAGTGGCCAATCAGAACCCTTGCTGGGCAAAAGCCCCACCTGGCACTACCCACTTTCTAAAAACACCTGGCGGCAGTGTTCCCTCTAAGCTGAGTTAGTGTGAGTTAGCTCACAGTTTTTTAGCCTCTGGCTCACACATTTCTGCCTTAGCTCAGGAAGGAGGGCTCCAGAGCGAACTAATTTATGCAATAGCCAAATTGCTCGCTCGCAACTTTAATGCCGGTAGCTCACCAATTAGAATTTTTTGCTCACAGGACTCCACAGCTTAGAGAGAGCATTGCTTGTGAAAAGTATGCAGACGGAGGGGGTTTTCAGCAAAGCGTACTTTATTCAATCAGGAACAAGACAACTTTGGCCGGCTCGCAGGCCGGCTTATATGACCTGTGAAACCGCCACCCAAAACACACACCCACTTCCCAATAGGTTATTTACAGTGGCCGAGAGTTCCATAGGCTCTCGGCCAGGAACCTAGCCCACTGATTGGGCGTGGACTAGGATCTGCATAGTCCATTGTCTCTTTGAGCGAAGCTCGACGTTTCTGCTTGACCGCGTGGAGTCCAAGCTGGCCATGCGGTCTGAACTGGGTATATTACAGCTTGGCAGATCCCAGGAAAGGAATCCATGGGGACCCTGACACCCACAAGCCTCAGATTGGGGGGGGGACCCCTGCTTTAATGGATTATTGTTCTGCAGGACTGGAAGGGGGAACTTATCACCGCACAGAGTAGAAAAGCATAAACCCCAGCTAAGACCTGTACGTGAAACTGCTTCTCAAGGCACAAGAGTGTAAAGCAAAAACAAAAGCTTGGTGACCTTCTCTCTGGTGACTGGCAGGTCCATCCTCTTTTGCCAGTCAGAGAGCCACAATGGAGGGCCTCTGAGCTCTTATTGTAGGTGGCGTTCTCTGGGTGCCTCCAGAGCAGATTCGGCACACATTTAATAGAAATATATATATATACAGAGTGACTGCTATTGGGATAGTCTCAAAGACAGGCTTCTGCCTCACAAAGATGAATGTAAAGCTCCTACAGACAAATAGAGAGGGGCCAGTGGGTCAGATCACACACATTTGAATTATCTTTTCACATGATCATTGTGTGGGTCTATTTCCTTCTTTCTCCCTCATCCTACAGCACAGCAGGCAGCGTTTCTTCTGAAGACAGAGATCACAATGTACAAATTATCCGTAACCAAAGACACCAGCTTTGACATCAAGCTACATTTCTATCCGGGCCCTCTGCAGTTCGTCTGATCCCAGCTGCTGCCTTCTACAAAAGATTAACCCTTTTCTTTTTTTTTTGCCAGGCTGTAGAGTTGGTAGATCAAAGCTTCGAGGAGAAAAGAGCTGCAGTGTTTATCCTAAAGTAAGCAAGAGGTGTCCTTGTGCCGGAAGGGCTGCTTGCAAATGAGGAACAAGCCTGTAGAATGTGGGATATTTTTTTGGCAATTGCGTAGGAGCAAGTGTGATTTGCACCATTAAAAAAAAATCTAAATATCAAAAAGTTTGGGCCAAGAAGGGTGAGCCTCTGCAACACAGCAAGGGATACAAATTAAGCCAGTTTGCATGTTTTTGCTTACCTTTTTTGCCATCAAGTCACAGCTGATTTATGGCAAACCCCCCCCCCCTAGGGTTTTCAAGGCAAGAGACGTTCAGAGGTGGTTTGCCATTGCCTGGCTCCGTGTCAAGATCCTGGTATTCCTTGGAGGTCTCCCATCTCAATGCTAGCGAGGGCTGACCCTGCTTAGCGTCTGAGCTCTAACAAAACTGTGCTAGCCTGGGCTATCCAGGAGAGGGCTTTTACTTCCTGTCTGTTCTCAAAATTCCAAAACTGCCCACTGGACAAGCTTGGGAACCCAGTGTCCGATTATTGGCAAAACTGAACTTCATGGTTTCTTTTCCATTGTTGGGATTATCACTAAAAAAAATAAATAATAACCTTACCATGGATGTCAAAGTCAGTAGGACAAGAAATGTGGATGGTTGGAGTTGTTAATTCAGCCATTTATTTGTTTGAGTCACATATGGATGGCTTCTGGGATTGGCCGGGCGTAACAATTCAAACAGG
The DNA here is from genome assembly GCF_001447785.1 of Gekko japonicus. Lineage (NCBI taxonomy): Eukaryota > Metazoa > Chordata > Lepidosauria > Squamata > Gekkonidae > Gekko > Gekko japonicus. The sequence goes on along the minus strand of NW_015172593.1, from coordinate 8,630 downwards.
AAATGTGAAAACCAAAATAATGCTGAGGCCCAAGACGATCCAACTCATCTGATGTAGAAAGTGCTCCATATTGCCACCCCTTCTGGACAGCCTCTCTTCTTCCTCAACACTTGGGTAGCTGCTAAATTTCCCAAACGAATCCCTGCAAAGAAAATGCTTATGGACTCAATAGACAGATGCTAGGTAAAGATTTTTCATTTGGCAAACGCTTTTAACCCTAATCCTCCTGAGTGCCCTCTTTCATTATTCTACAAATCCTACAAGGAAATTAGCAGCATGAAAGGTACATGACAGGAAGATGTGCCGTGCATAACAGAAAGCCTGGGCTTTAGAAACCAAGAGTTAACTTAACCAAGAGTTAAGTTACACAAAATGAAGCAGAGCTCCTAACCCCATGTTTCTCAGACTGGGGCTAAGAAACACACCTTCCAAGCAAGTGCCATGTACTGTTGGGAGAGCTAAGGAAGCAGTTTCCCATTATCTTAGGAACCATCAGTGCCAAGCGCTTCTGCAGTTGGATCCCCCCCCCCCAGCATCTGCCCTGAGGACTCCGAAAAGGGAGACTGGGGAGCCTCAGCGAAAAAATACCATGAGGCACAGGTGTTAAGGCTGCCAATCTCCAGGTGGGGCAAAACAAAGAGAGAGATCACGGGATGGAAGTTAGGAAAGAAGTAAACAACCGTGATGTATTATGCCAAAAAAGTCTCCAAAGGCCAGAAATTTATTTTCCAAATATTTCAGTTTACTGGAAGAAATTCAAACACAATCAACACAACAGATCATGCATATTACCTTGTTTTGTGTATAATTTTTTCAAGGTGTGTAGCGTTGAAACACAATATTAATCAATTTCACAAACTCTCTAGTAGTAGGCTTGCCAAGTCCCCCCGGGGGGCGGGGAAACCCCCGCCCCAGAGGCCCGTTACCCATCTATGGCGGATCGGGCCCCGGCCACCCCCAAAGCACGCGATGTGCACGTTGCCCGGAGGTGACGCGATCGCATCGGGCACGTTGGGGGCAGGGCCACGGTCATCCGAGGGAAAACTATGTTTTTCCCTCGGATGGTCGTGGCCCCGCCCCCAGCGTGCCCGGCGTGGTCGTGTCACTTCCAGGCGACGGGGTTGCGGTGCGCATGAGAAAAGCATGCACGCACTTCCGGAGCGGCGCTGTAGTCCCCCGCTCCAGTGCTGATCTGACTTGGCAACCCTATCTAGTAGTATCTCATAGTGACACTCATCAAAACCATCAAAATCAATCAAAACCCCGCCCTCCTCAGGCTTCACCTCCAACCTGGAGCTGGCAACCCTAACAGGAGGGGGAAATTGGGCCAAATCACCCCCACTCCTTCTTGCACCTGTGCACCATGTGGAGAACCCCCCCTCCCCACTCTGAGTTTTTAAAGTGTTCCTGCTCCCCCCCCTTCTCTCTGGAAGGGCAGGAAGCTAGGGCATTACCCACCATAGTTATGCAATTAGCTTGACTTGCTAAGGAACCGAGGGATTTGGTGTCAGGAATCTCCAGGTGACTCCTAGAGATCTCCCAGAATGCCTACAAGGAGGGGTCTCAGGATGCACTATGCAGGCACGTCACCCGGATGTGACGTGATGACGCTGGGCACACTGGGGGCGGGGCCACAGCCATTTGAGGGGAAAACATATAGTTTTCCCCTCAAATGGCTGTGGCCCTGCCCCCAGCGTGCCCGGCGTCATCACGTCACCTCCGGCTGACGTGCACGCCGGGGTGGGGTTCCCCCGGGGCCCGATTCCGCGGCGGCGGAAATCAGGCCTCCAAAGCAGGGGGAAATCCACCCCCCGGGGGGACTTGGCAGCCCTAGGATGCACCTGGATGGCCCAGGATCCACTTGGGTGACCTGGGTGGACCAGGTCAAAAGGGGTGGAGAGTGTGGTATAGAATGGGTGGAGTCAGAGGAGTGATAAAAGTGCTTGCTCCCAGGAGGGTGGGTCTCTCTTGGTGCTGATCTTTGGAAGAGGACAGACTGATGAGTTCTGTTCTGCAGGCCCGGAGCCATCAGGCACATGGCCTGGCCTGCTTGCTGCAGAGAGCCTAGGCAATGAAACATCTTAAGAACCTTTTGTAAACTTTCTAAGCTTGAAATTGCCTATTCTGTTTCAACATCTATTAGAGCACAAATACAAATACAATACCTTTATTGGCATAAAATTAGAGTCAGTTTAGAACCAGGGAAAGAAGGATGCAATTATGGCCAATTTTTATTTTTCTTTCTGGCTGCTGATCTGGTGCTGTGCTGAGTATGCTTGTAACCTTTTTCTCTTTTTATTAAATGTTTTACTTTTTGAAGCTGGTAGTGTTCTTTGGCCACCAAATGAGAAGGGAGCACTCACTGGAGAAGACCCTGATGCTGGGAAAGATTGAAGGTCAAAGAAGACGGGGACGGCAAAGGATGAGATGGTTGGACAGTGTCATAGATGCAACGAACATGAAGTTGAGCAAACTTCAGAGGACAGCGGAGGAAGACGGGGACGGCAAAGGATGAGATGGTTGGACAGTGTCATAGATGCAATGAACATGAAGTTGAGCAAACTTCGGAGGACAGCGGAGGACAGGAGGGCCTGGCGGGAGCTGGTCCATGGGGTCGCGAAGAGTCGGACTCGACTGTGCGACTGAACAACAAAAGTGTTCTCTGGACCACATAGTTCCCCCAACCACCTTAGGCTACGCTACTGTAAGAGGGGAGCCCCAGGAAGGGGGAAGGCAAGCAGTCAAAGCACTTGTTGCCAATCCTCGGGGGGCGGGGCAAAGAAGGAATTTGGTCCCTGTGTTAAGCAGGACCTGGGTAGCAGGAGACTGGAGGCAGAGCCTCAGTTTGAGAAGGGGTGTCAGGAGTCTCTCCCTCCTGGCAGGAAGACCCCAAAAGGACAGTGGTGGCAGCAGTACCCTAGTGGGAAGAAGTGGAATAGCACCCTCCAGGAATTGGCATAAGTCAAGGAGGGGGCTGGCAGAACAGGCCTGTTCCACCACACACCAATTAAAAAATCCCTCTGCCATCAGCAGGAGGAGGAGGAGGAATTCCCAGCTCTCCCTCCTTGTTCCAGCATGTAGACAAAAACAGACATGCTTCATAGCATTTTGTGCACGAGGCTCTGCCATCCCACAGCATTGGCTGTTTAAGGGGGTTTAGAGGGATGTCAGACAAAGGGAGGGAAAGGTCCATTACCACAAGCAACTTGAGTGCATGGTTCTTAGGATTCCACACACCCCCGAACCTAAACATCTCTTGAAGATGATTTTTTTGTCAAAAAAGTGATAATATAGTTTGAAAGGAGGTTGTTTGCTGTGTGCACACTTGCCCCACTTTCACTCTTTCTTTCAAGAGCAGGCTGAATATGTTTGACCAGATGTGGCAATGGGACAAAAAGAATGTGTGTGCATGGTAAGTGATACTGTTTTCAAACCCTTTGCCTCTTAGAAGTGAGGGATGCCAACTTCCCTTATGATGATGATGATGCAGCTTCCAGGGTTAAGCTCAAATTCCAAATGTATCCTATCGAGGAGGTGTAAAATCACTTGTTGCTTCAATTTCCATTTTTTTCTCCTTTGGATAAAAAGGCACTCCTTTTGGGCACATCTGTTTCCTGTCACATACACTCCTTTCCTGTATTGATTTTATTTTCATTTTGATTGGCCTTAGTATGAAATGCAGATCCACCTTGTCCCCCCCCCCATCCAATTCGGATGAAATTCTCATCCCCGCAATGAGGTTGAAATAACGGTCCCCGTTTTTATACGCAGAGCAGGCAGAGGGCAGCTGTTGGCAACTGAAAAAAGCAGGTAGCATGGCAGAGTGGGCACCTTATCTATGAAATGAAACATGACTGTCGTCTCTGGACTGACAGGCAGGGGTCAGGGGAGGACGTGGCGTGCCAAAGCCACCACCAGCCCTTCTGCCTGCTCTCTGACATTTGGCGTGTGTTTTTCCTCCTTCCCCTTAGTGGTTAGTTAGTTTTAAGGTCAGAATGACACTTTACATATACTTCTGTGGTCTTTTAGCTGAAGTTTTGCTTTTGCTTTTTTTTTTTTTAACTGAATGTAGCTGCTTGAAGCTCAACATCAAAAAAACTAAGATCATGGCATCTGGACCCATCACTCCTTGGCAAATAGAAGGGGAAGTCATGGAAGTAGTAACAGACTTCACGTTCCTGGGATCCCAGATCACTGCAGACTGTGACAGCAGCCATGAAATTAAAAGACGCCTGCTCCTTGGGAGGAAAGCGATGGCGAACCTAAACAGCATGATAAAAAGTAGAGACATCACCCTGCCAACAAAAGTCCACATGGTCAAAGCAATGGTATTCCCAGTAGTCATGTATGGCTGCGAGAGTTGGACTATAAGGAAGGCTGAGCACCGAAGAATAGATTCTTTTGAACTATGGTGCTGGAGGAGACTCTTGAGAGTCCCTTGGATTGCAAGAAGATCAAATCAGTCAATCCTAAAAGAAAGCAACCCTGACTGTTCCCTGGAAGGCCAGATAATGAAACTGAAGCTCAGATACTTTGGCCACCGAATGAGAAGGGAGCACTCACTGGAGAAGACCCTGATGCTGGGAAAGATTGAAGGTCAAAGAAGACGGGGACGGCAAAGGATGAGATGGTTAGACAGTGTCATAGATGCAACGAACATGAAATTGAGCCAACTCAGAGGATGGCGGAAGACAGGAGGGCCCGGCGGGATCTGGTCCATGGGGTTGTGAAGAGTTGGACTCGACTGTGTGACTGAACAACAAAAGCTGCTGGGTGGGGCTCTGTTTAAGGGGGAAACCAGCAGAGCTGGGAGAGGGGCTGCTTGGCTCCTTTGGTTCCGTGCTGTTTTGCAGATGCAGACAGAGCTTCTTTGACCCCCCCCCTCCCCTCCACTGGAAAAAACTTTCTTACAGGCACTCTCTGGCAGATTCGCTAGAGACGTATGACCGGATTTTTTATGGGGTTTTTTTGTTGTTGTTGCCTTGGAGGATGTTTTCAATACTCTGGTTCTGAAGGGAAATCGCTTGGACTTTTAAAAAATGTGATATTGCCAGCTATTTTAATAGGATGTTTAAAATGTCTGTATAATATATCAGTTTTATTGTTGTTACCTTACTTTGGGTCCCCGTTTTCTGGAAGAATGGCAGGTTTATAAATGTTTTAAATAAATAAACAAATGAATAAACAATTCACGTATATCTCTCTGGGTCGGCCCTGATTAGTATGTGGATGGGAGACCACCAAGAATTCGTGGGCACTCCATGAAATTGCTGAGCGGTCGAGTTAGAACGGATAAAAGGAAGTACTTCTTCACCCAAAGAGTGATTAACACTTGGAATTCACTGCCACAGGAAGTGGTGGCGGCTACAAGCATGGACGGCTTCAAGTGGGAATTAGATAAGCATATGGAGCAGAGGTCCATCAGTGGCTATTAGCCACAAGGTATAAATAGGGACTCTGGGGCAAGTGATGCTCTGTCTTCTTGGTGCTTGGGGGGGGGGGCAACAGTGGGAGGGCTTCTAATGTCCTGGCCCCACTGGTGGACCTCCT
>NW_015172593.1:0-2562 GCF_001447785.1 Gekko japonicus | reverse complement strand
ATGTAGGGCCTGTCAGCAGGGAACCTCTGTTCCTATCCCAGCCTGCCTTGCTGCCTGTAGTCCAGGGGAGGCGCAAGTCAAATGTTCACCTCTATGCTTATGCCTAGGCAAAGGAACCTCTCCTCTCACCAGTGAGCCAGCAATGTGTTTGGGGAAAACACTTTGGAAAGACACAGAATTAACAGTGCCATTCTCTTCAGTGACAAGGTCTGTATGAAAATGCTGGTTGGAAAACATCCCTGTCAGTTATATCATCTGCTGAGTCAGTCTTTCATTTCCCCTGCTCCCTCTGATCTACCTATAAGATTTACTTTACCGGTTAATACATCGGGGTTTGTGTTTCATGCATATTTGTTCCCTGTGGATCTCTTGAACCTGGTTGTTTTGTACAGAGTTTTGCTCTCTCATCTTTCCTCATGGGTTTCATGGGTCTGTTTTCTCCACTTCTTATGTCAAACATCGTCTTCCTCTTTCAGTAGTCCTCTTAAGGTTTAAACCTTTCTTTTGATTCACATAATCTCTTTTTTCTGCTGCCGTATTCCCCTACCATATTCTCTTTATTCCCCTGCCATGTTTATCACCTAAAAAGCAGGGAGTGAAAAAGTTTTCTCAGGCTTAAAAAAAAAACCTGGGTAGCCAAAGAATACAGAATAAAACCCCCATGTGAATCCAGACTCTCTCACCTACCCTGTCTCATAATATGTGTTTGTGAGGGAGAAGGAGAGATCGATGGACATTTCAACCACAGTTCAAAAAACTATCCCTTGTGGGAAAGCATTTATACAGACAGTCTTGCCACATAAAAGCGGGCAGCTTTAGAGATTAGTCTGAGTGCATAAAAGTGGCTTTAAACCTGACAGTCCAGGGCCAGAATATTGGACAGGCCTGAAGATTACTTATTACTGTTTTAAAGTTTGTTTTTAAAATAATAATATTATAAAATGACTTTTATATTGTTTATTTTCCCCCTTTCCCAGAAATCCTATTTTTACCCCTCTCCTAGAAATTATATTGTTATTTTTCCCCTCTCCCAGAAATGTCCCCCCTCCCGAAATATTAGAACTCGAAGGCATCCAATGAAGCGGATGGGCAGGAGGTTCAGGACAGACAAAAGGAAACACTTCTTTACACAGCAAAGTGATTAAAATGTGGAATTTGCAGCCAGAGGATGTAGTGATGGCCACAGGAATAAATAGCTTTAAAAGGGGATTGGATAGATTCATGGAGGATAAGTACCTAAGTGGCTACTAGCCATGGTGACTGAGGGGAATCTCCACATTCAGAGGCACTGAACCAGGGGTGTCAAACGTATTTGTTACAAGAGCCAGATCTGACATAAATTAGACCTTTTTGGGTCGGGCCACGTGTGTCATAAAATGTAATGCCAGGTAGTGGAGATATAAACTTTATAAAGGACATAGACAAATGCAATTAAAGATTTTTAAAACTGTAAATAAAACTTGCTTAAAATACTAGCACTCTTGCAATATTTTGTCTATTTAACAGTCTCTGATAATTGACACCTCTTACTCTGAATTATTGCATCAAAATATCTGTGCTGTAGCAATCTTGTATGCTGTTCAGGTGTGTATCTGTAAGCTGCAAATCTACTTTTGATTTATTGACATTCATTACAGAAATCTCATGCTCAGTGTTCTGATACTGGGACCCAGGGGAAAACATGAAATGGCTGGGCATTGCAAGCTTTTGACATAAGTTGCTTCATGTGCTGGTCAAGAACATGAGAAGGCATCCTGACACAGACTATGTTTCAGGGTATATGTTTGTATACAAAACTTCTCCAGAGAAATAACGACAACTTCCTACAAATGAAATGTGCTGGGTGAACTTGGGCTGGGACACACAATCTCAGCCTAATCCACCTCACTGGCTTGTTGTTATTCTTCCTCTAAAATAGTTCACGTTGCTTTCTTACTGAGAAAGATTGGATCGTGAGGCCATGACTACAGTGAAAAAGGGGAGGGAACCCAGTTGCACTCAGGAGAGCCCTGGCATAAGGAGCCCAACAAAACACACACATACACAGCATAAGGAGCCCAACAAAATACACACACACTGTAGCGAGGCACACAAAAGCTCATACCTTGAACAAATCTTTCTTGGTCTTAAAGGTGCTTGGTATTTCTCCCATGCGATTGAGACAGCCCAGCAAAGCAAACTCTCACTCTTTCTTTTTTTCCCTCCCTCCCTTCAGGGAGGAGCCTCAGCCAGTGGAAGGAAAGAAAGGCTTCCCTTTGTCTCCTGTAGGATTGAGGCAGCCTGGCCAGTTCCCTCCCTCCCCCCAGGAGGAACCTCAGCCAGTTCTTTACCAGACTCTCTCAATCGCACAGGAGAGGCTTGCTTAACTATCTTTCCTGTGTGATTGAGAGAGTCTGGTATAGCAAGCTGTGATGTGTCAGCAGCAGCAGAACTGGATGAGGAAGCAGGAAACAGCCAGCTCCTTGCAGGCCAGATTGGAGTCCTCCGAGTGCCTGATCTGGCCCATGGGCAGTATTCCCTCTAAGATGAGTTATTATTTATTTGTTTATTTATTTATCAGAT
>NW_015172592.1:585660-589711 GCF_001447785.1 Gekko japonicus | reverse complement strand
CAAGCACTTTTTGGGTGCGATCTGTCAGCGTGTTACAGATCCACCTAATAGTCATAGGATCCAAACCACATTTTTCCAATTTGCCAACAAGTATATTATGTGGAACCTTATCAAAAGCACTAAAATCAAGATAAACTATGTTTACAGCATTCCCGATCCAGCAGGTTCCCTGGACCCCACTTGCTTTCCCCACAGCCATTGGAAACGTTAATTAAAAAGCCTGTGGATGCTGGATGAGGTTTGGGACTGTGGCATTGAGGGAGGAGCAAGGGTTCCTGCCTCCCCCTCCCCACGTGTTTCAGCTCAAGAAAACAAGCATAGGGGGAGGCAGGAGTCCTTCCTCTCTTGCACTGTGGGATCCCTGCCAACTCCAGTACCTGGTGACAAATGTGCCCTGCAGGACTTAAGACAGTTTCACAGGGCTTGTAAAACAGAGATGCTCCACCAGACCTATGGTTGAGAATAGCAAAAGTTTACTGTCAAATCTGGCCCTGATCTGCCCCCCCATAAGAGGAATTAATAATTACTTACACCATCAGAATGTTCTTAAGATTTAATTTAAATGGGTTTTAGACTGGATTTATATATATACCTGTGAAACTGTGTTTTAAACCATGCTGTACACTGCCCTAAGCCCTCCAGTGGAGGGTGGCATAGAAATACAAAAATAAATAAATAAATAATCATTAACCTGGATAAATATTTGATCATAAAGCAATTAACCCCAAGGTCCCCCATTTTAAAAAGAGAAGGATGCAGATACAAATTTGCAAATGAAGAACTTTCCTTGAAACTACAGAGAGCTGACAACAATCTGTTCCCTTTCTTAGGGCAGAATAAGGATGCTCAATGAGTGACCTTACAATCGTCTCCACCCTACCGCCAAGGAGCTGACTATCAAACTGTGCTTGCTTCTTGTCCCAAAGATGGAACATAACCCAAGCAGAGACTGCTCTCACTGCAACAGGGATTCTGTTCCTGAGATTCTCCTGCTTGAGTATATTTACTGATATGCATGCATTTTCCCCCCTCTCTCGCAAAACAGCCAATTCTGCTTTCAGGAACAATGCAGAGAACTTACTTCAGTTCCCCATAGCGTGACTGTCACCATTTTTCCAGACATGTCCACTAAGTGTATATCCCTCTTGGACACCTCTCGATTGGAAGCCTTCATTACAATTTTTCTGTCGTCCTCAAAGCTCTTGCAAATTCCAATTACATCTGAAAGGCAAGGAGGGAAATCCATGAGGAATCCCAGCTGGCTGTGACAATAATGCTTGGAAAAGTTGAAGGCAGGAGGAATCAATCAATCAATGTTTATTTATGGTCCAAGACCATTGATCAAAGAAATACTTATTCATTAGGTGCAAGCAAATTTGCTTTCAGCTCAAAATATATTTAGACATATAACCTTAAAATCATTAAAAGTTAAAAAATCGATTGTATCAAAAAATTATAAAATATCTACAACTGAACTAATTGAATCATTTCATTTATTAGCTTCATCGACTAACTGAGCTAATTATGAGCTGTGTGGAAGGTAGATAAGTGTTATGCTTGATAAGGTAGATAAGTGTTATGCTTGATCTGGTTTATTGTGGAATTTTACCAGATGTGAGCAGAATTTAGCTATTTGTCTAGAGATTTGCTGATTTTCCTCTATCAAAAGTCTCTCAAGATTGGCACTATCTGCATCAAGTGCTGGTCTATCTAAGAGGGGGTGATAAGCTTGTCCCTGCAAGCTTGATGAAAAGGGCAGTCGAAGGACATGTGGAGCATGGATTCCACTTCTCCCATAGAACATGGGCAGCACCTGTCTTCATATGGTATCTTTCTATATTTCCCCTCTAGGGCCTTAGAAGAAATAGCCGCACAACGAGCCAAGGTAAGAGCTCTTCTGTAGGATGGCACATCCAGATAAGTCAATATTTAGCCATATTCATTACATATCTGGAGTCATTGTGGGCCAGGAAGGAAGGAGCTCAATTTAAATCCCCTTGGCGCTCTAGATCACAAATCCTTTGTTTAATTATACATCTTGCCTTTATACCATTTTGTGCCAATAAATCCTCAGGCGAGAGTCCCATTTTTTCTAAGTTAGTACTTTGGATCTACCTTAGCTGATAAGAATCTTTATTTATTAGGGGGAGAAGTCCTTTTGTATTTGAATTGATCTTGAGTCATTGATATGCAGAGGATAACAATACTCTGGCTTCTATTCTCATTAGACTGGTTTCTAGACGTAAAAAGCATTTGGTACCCCCAGGGGAACCTGTAAGACCTTGCGAATGAATTTGGATTGAACCTGCTCAAGAGCACATAAATTAGTGGCCGAAATACCCAAGTAAGTACCGTACAGGTTCTGTACTAATACTTTAGCTTGAAACTACTTTAAAGCTGCCGGAACGTACAGACCTCCCTTAGATCGATATAAGGCAGGAGGAAAAGAGGAAGGCTCAACATGAGAAGGATTGACTCTATCAAGTAAGCCACGGCCCACAGTTTGCAAGACATGAGAATGGCTGTCAAGGATAGGATATTTTGGAGGGCATTAATTCATAGGTTTTTCATAAGTTGGAAGCGACCTGATGGCATTTAACACACACATGTTGTATCAGAAACTTAGTAGTATGAAAATCTAATGAGAATCCAAAATGGTGCATGCTTATTCGGCCTATTGAAAATGGCAGGCTGAAAATTATACTGGACTCAATAAGATTATCAGAATCTTATCAAATTGCTGAATGCAGTGATCAAAGGTAGTGGTTTGGGGAGTGAGAGATGGTGGTTACTCTAGGAACAGTTATGTTAATGTTGCTCATGATTCAGTATCACTAGGTTAAAACAGTGTAGATTCTTGGCTTATATTGGAGCATGATGAGAGTATAACATCTAGTTCAATTTTCATATGTACAGTGCTAGTACTCACTAATGATGGAAAATGTATATAATTGCATGGGGGGAAATACACAAGGGTGCAAATATATACACCAGGATGCAAGTAAACAGCCAGAGACCAATGTACCTATGGGACTGCCTCTCCTGATATGTCCCCCAGAGAGCATTATGCTCACAAGATCAACACTTATTGGAAGTCCCTTACTGGAGGAGAGGAGATTGGATCTATACCCCGCCCTTCACTTGGAGTCTCAGAGCAGCTTACAAACTCCTTTCCCTTCCCCTCCCCACAACAGACACGCTGTGAGGTAGGTGGGGCTGAGAGAACTCTGTCCAAAAGTGTCCTTGAGAGAACAGCTCTGACAGAACTATGGCTTGCCCAAGGTCATCCGGCAGCTGCAAGTGGAGGACTGGGGAATCAAACCCGGTTGTCCTAGATTAGAGTCTGTGCACTTAACTACTACACCAAACTGATTTTTAATAGGGTTGCCAAGTGAAAAAATCACAGCAGCGGGGGACTCCCGGCTTCCGGCTTGAGTGCGCGAGCAAAGTGACGTGATGATGCCGGGCGCGCTGGGGGTGGGGCCACGACTGTCTGAGGGAAAACCATAGAGTTTTTCCCTCGGATGGTTGTGGCCCCGCCCCCAGCATGCCCGGCGGCGTCACGTCACTTCCTGGTGACGTGCACGTGGGGATGGGGTTCCCCCCGGGGCCCGATCTGCCCCCGGCGGGTGACTTGACAAGCCTATTTTTTAATGGTTTCAATATCAATCTGGCTCATTAACCACTTTCTGCCCTCTCCCCTATGTCACTAAGTTGGGGACTAGAAATCTTGTATCAGTGATGTCATGTTAATATTAGATTGTTTAAATGCATTCTATATGACTTGGTTGTACAGTACCTTGAGCCTGCTTGTGGGGAGGTCAGTATAGAAATGTAATAAATCAATCCAATAAGTACTCACAAGAAAAATACAAAAGAACTGAGAGATATCATTGAAAGTTAGCCATAAATCAAAAACCTGGAAGCCTGATGAATTACATATATGATGGCTGCTAGCACACTGTTTCAAATTATCTTCAGATAAATGTTACTCTTCAGATTTGTAATATGCTTCTTTCTTTCTTACATGAAGTCACCAATAAAATGAAGA
>NW_015172592.1:562447-585567 GCF_001447785.1 Gekko japonicus | reverse complement strand
GAGGAAGCCCCGCCAAGGCCCTCCCTGGCCCCAGGCAGGCAGGGGTGGGGAGAGGCGGGGAGGAAGCAACTTACCCTCCCTCTTCTCCTGCCTCCTCCTGGCTGAATGAGGGCTGGAAGCGGGGCGGCCGGAAGCAGGGGGCGGGGCTTCGTCATGTTCCCCACCCCCTGCACCTCACCCGGGGGAACTGCGTTCCCCCGCGTCCCCCCGAAATGACCTCTGCATGAAGTCACCAATAAAATGAAGAGCTGAAGAAATCAGTTTCTCTCTAACAGGCAAAAAAACACCTTTGTTCATAAGCCAACTATGTCCTCTCTAGTTGAATTCGTTACAAAATTCTACCTCGACTTTCTTTTGCAAGTGGTAACTTTTAAAATGAGATATGTTACCCAAAGGAAAAAGGAGAAATTGTGGAGAGAAATGAAGTGTAGTAGAGCAAGACTGTGTTTGCTGGGGCCAGGCCAAGTGGAAAGTGGATGCATGTCAGATCTGATTAAAGAATTCCTCATTGTAAGAGCACGGCACCTTTATAAGGGTGATGGAATGAAGAGAGTGTAATGAAAAAAATACATCTTAGGATGGAATATTATTTTGCTTTAATCAGTTCTAAACCTGAAGGAAAAATTTTTATTGTATACAACCTAAAATAGATTGTTTTTGTTAAAAAAATAACTCCTTGCGATGGACATCTTTAGACATCACATTTTCTTTCAAAACAAATTAATATTACCATTCCTTTTGCAGTTAGTGTAAATGGACAGGGCATCTTAAAAAACTTCACATTGCAATGTTTGATACTTAATGGCTGCTTTACACTAAAATTCAGGGCATTATACCCACCGAGGAATATGAGCAGCATGCTGCCACATACATAGTGCTCCTTAGATGTATCATTAGGCTCCTTTTACGGTTTCATTCACAATATCTCCTGGTGTGGACATACTCCTGCACTCTGAGTTATACTTATCATAAGGATGCTGATCATAAGGATGCACAGCAAGTATTTTAAAGTAGGAAGTAAAACTCGTGACCACAGTAAGTCGGTCCATGTCATCTAGGCTTTATCAAAAACAAAGTTCTCAAACAGATCTGCTTGAACTTGTTTGGGCTAATAATCTTGGGCATAAGTCTTCCAATCCTTCAGACCATAGTTTGGTATAATGGGAACATGCTGTGAGTTTATGTCCAGTATCCATCCTCCCACACACCCTTCTGTAGCTTCTTTATCATGTATTGTTGTTGCATTAGAACTGGGCAGACTTCGATTTGTGCACAGCACTATTTGTCTGCAAATCTGAATTTGAAACAATTGTTGACCAGAATAGGAAACTACTAAGAAACTTGAATTTCAGGCAAATTATGGATTGCCTGGTTTGGAAGTAGTGACAAGCAATTACTTGCTGAAAGAAAGGAAGTATATGGGATGATACGAGGTGAGAGTTTAACATGGGATTAGATTGGGTATGCTCAGCTAAATTATGGTTTGCTATTAGAAAGGACAAGTAGGGACCCACAAGAAACATGAGGGAGCGGCTATCCCATTCCCCTCACCTCTGCATTAAGAACATAAGAACATAAGAGACGCCAATGTTGGATCAGGCCAAAGGCCCATCCAGTCCAACATGCTGAATCACACAGTGGCCAGAAATACCAGTGCCATCAGGAGGTCCACCAGTGGGGCCAGGACATTAGAAGCCGACCCCCCCAAGCACCAAGAAGACAGAGCATTACTTGCCCCAGAGTCCCTATCTATACCTTGTGGCTAATAGCCACTGATGGACCTCTGCTCCATATGCTTATCTAATTCCCTTTTGAAGCCGTCCATGCTTGTAGCTGCCACCCCTTCCTGTGGCAGTGAATTCCATGTGTTAATCACTCTTTGGGTGAAGAAGTACTTCCTTTTATCCGTTCTAACCCAACCGCTCAGCAATTTCATGGTCCACGAGTTCTTGTATTGTGAGAAAGGGAGAAAAGTACCTTTCTCTACCTGCTCTTTCCAATGCATAATCTTATAAACCTTGATCATGTCACCCCTCAGTCGTCGTTTCTCCAAGCTAAAGAGCCCTAAGCGCTTTAACCTTTCCTCATAGGGAAAGTGTTCCAACCCTTTTATCATTCGAGTTGCCCTTTTCTGCACTTTTTCCAGAGCTATAATATCCTTTTTAAGGTGCGGTGACCAGAACTGCACACAGTATTCCAAATGAGGTCGCACCATTGATTTATATAGGGGCATTATGATATTGGCTGATCTGTTTTCAATACCCTTCCTAATAATCCCCAGCATAGCATTGGCCTTCTTTATTGTAGTCACACACTGTCTCGACATTTTCAGTGAGTTATCCACTACAACTCCAAGATCTCTCTCTTGATCAGTCTCCTCTCCCCTCTCATCATTCTCCCCTCTCCCCCTTCTTCTCTGTCTCTCACTCTTTCTCCCTCTCACCATCTGTTCTTTTACTCTTTGTCTTCTCCATACCTGTCACTTCCTCTCTCTTTCTGCTCCTCACCGCATCACTCTCCCTTTCTGCCCCCATCACGCTTGCAGTCACCCACCTGCTTCCCCCTCCCCATAGCAGCAATAACAGCAGCAACTCTCCAGGAATCACAGCGTATCTCCCAACTACAGAGAACAGTTCTCCTTAGGGTTGCCAGCTCCAGGTTGGGAAATTCCTGGAGATTTGGAGGAGGAGCCTTGGGAGGGTGAAGTTTGGAGAGGGAAGCAACCTCTGCAGGGTATAATGTCATAGGCTCCATCCTCCATAGCAGCCATTTTCTCCAGGGGAACTAATCTCTGTCATCAGAGGAGCAGTTGTAATTCCAGATGATCTCCAGCCCGCACCTGGAGGTTGGCAATGTTAGTTCCCCTGGAGGAAATGGAGGATGGAATTTAAGGCATTATACCTGTCTGAGGTCCCTTCCCTCCTCAAACCCCACCCTGCCTAGGCTCCATCCCTCAAATCTCCAGGAATTTCCCAACCTGGAGTAGGCAGCCATATATCCTTCCCACCCAACAGCTAATCTATATTTATCTGCTCCTCTGTCTTCAGCTTTCCATCACCTCCCTCTTTGCAGCCTCTACCTAGGAAAAACTATGGCCTTTCTCCACAGTTGGGGACTGCAGCAGCTCACATTATTCTCGTCTCCTTTTTTAAATCTACACAACAACCCTGTGAGGTAGGTTAGGTTGAAAGTATGTGACTGGTTCAAAATTACCCAGTCAGTCTCCTCAGCAAGATGGGAATTTGAACCTGGGTCTCCTAGACTGTACTCTGAAGCTCTAACTGCTACACAACACTGGCTTTCATAAAGTGGCAGCTGTTGAACAGTAGCAAGCAGCCAGGCCTACTTGAGTCATGCAAGTCAGGTGGTATCAAATCACCCAGAGGTTGCTGCCAGGCCTAGGATTGCCAGCCTGCAGTTGGGACCTGGAGATACCCCCGAATTACAACTGAATTCCAGACATCTGTCTCCCTGGAGAAAATGGCTGTTTTGGAGGGTGGACTCTGTGGTATTATACCATGCTGAGGCTTCTCCACTCCCCAAACCCTGCCCTCCTCAGACTTAATAAAATCTCCAGGATTTTCCCAAACTGGAGCTGGCAACCCTCTAAAGCCAGAATAAGTCTGGAAAGGGCCCTGCCCCCTCCCCCTGCCTTTTTACAGAAACTGAAGCCTGGAATCCTGTGGTTGCCTGGCAACAGTCCCTGAGGGAATCCATTGCTTAAAGTCACAGGTGCTCCTTTTATCAGTTTCGGATTTTTTAACCAATCCAATGTATTTTTTTTATTTCACATTTTTCTGCAAATGTAGGGTCTTTCAGGTTTGTAGAAATATATACCTTTTCCCTTCATCTCTCCAGTCACTGAATTTAAGTATCCAAAGATGTGCCTGACTTCGCTATTAGAATATAAGATTTTGGAAAAGGCTTGGTCTTGGTTGGCCAAATGGCCCAATTGTTGTTGTGATCCACCCTGAGCAGAATATACATTCGAAAAATAAATGAATAAATAACATCTAATTCTTCATGAAACTTCTGCTGATTTGAGAGTTAACACATTTTGGAGGGAGAAACAGTATGCTTAAAAGCATTTTCTGGAAGGCATGTATTGAAAAGACTAGAGTTTGGGTAGCTTCATACAAAATGAACTATCTGCACTGCACTAACCTGGTATGAAATCGACTGTGTATAATGAATGTATGTTTTTCTCCACAGAAGCAATTTTGCCTGTTCGAAATTCAGACTCTTAAAAAATAGTGACGTCAAACTTGAAGAACCTAATTTAGCTACTGGTTAATTCTCTTGCTCCCATCCCCAAATATTTTGATGTATTGAGAAACTTGGGGGGGGGTAGATTGATGGAAAGGACCTATTTGTTTTAAGACAGTTGGCTAAAACATAGTTTTTGAAGGCTGCTCAGCAGTTGAATATATGGCAGTGCTTGTTTTTTGAAAAACAAGTATGAGTCCTCAATTTCCAAAGTATGTGATTACTACTCAAGGAAATCATATTACTCTTATGATTAGTTTGGCTCAATGTATTAAAGTCTGTGGCTGGCAGTTTGAAAAATTGGAGGTGGTAACTACTCAACCAGATTGGGTGGATACCCAGTTCATCACTTAACCATTTTAAAATTCATATGATTTCACATGATTTTATTTCTAATCAAATGTGCTTTTGTGTGCACACAAGCTTAGTTATGCCTTCTCTACTGAATGTTTTCATTCTCCTTGGAAGCCTTGCTTATATGGGGTTTAAAATACAACAGGAAGTGCCGTTAGGAGGTACATTCCTGGGGAACTTGATTATTGCAAACTATTTAAGAAAGTATCTTGGGTCTGGCAAAGGGTTTATATACCTCCTGCAGCTCTCCTTGCTTAATTCTGCAGAAAAAAGGGAAGCTGTTTGAAGGATTTGTGGACACAAACTTGATTCTGTTTGGCGTACTAACCTTATGTTTAAGTTGCATGCTTAACTATATTTGCAAAAAAGTTTGATATTCCTTTTTGTAAACCTAAGATGCACGTGCATCTTATTGATTACAGTGAGCTAAGAAGTTAACCCATTATAAATGGTCTGCATAACCAGTTCAGCGCTGAGTAAACAGCAGCACCGTTATGTTTTGGAACAGGAATTTAAAGCACAGAATAATATTAGTTGAAAAGAATTAGCAATAAAATAAGATCTGGGCAAAGGTTCCTTTAAAATATGCTTTACGTATGCCTATCACAAATCTACATGTTATAATGTAAAATACGTTGAACTAGCAGGCAGTGGAGTTATCTAGTAAAGCAGCTTTTTATGTTTTATTTTTTTGTATCTTAATTGAAAAGTTTAAAACATTTTCTATTTTAAAAGTGGTTAACAACGTAATGTGTAGTGAACCTTTTGAAACATAAGTACAGCTTCTGGCAAGCTTTATTTTTATTTTAAATGAGTGTTTGACAGACTGGCCAAATGCAAATAAACCTATCCCCTGAAAGCAATTGAGCATGTCTGGAGCATCCTTTCGGGAGCATTTGCAAAGAATATGCTTTGAGCTAGACACTGAACTCTGAAAACAGATTGAACTTGAAGTTTTGGTTTTAAAATTTGATTAGCAGTCCTTAATTTGAGTCAGGATGTGCTTGAAGCATGTAAACCAACAGTTAAAAAGATAGCACCTCTGAGCACATGCAAAGGTCTTTTATTTCGTGATGGAATAACCAAAACCAGATTATATCTAGGGTTTTTAAGTTTTTAAGGTAGCAACTTGACATTCAGCTGGGCTCGTGCCATGAAATTTCTTTGGAAATCAAATGCTTGTTCCACGTGTGCTGAAGCTGTACCATCAGCACATGAACTGCAAGGTCAGCCACAGACTGACATTCTAGTCCTCTGTCAGTGGAAATCAAAGTGATCCACATCTGATACAAGGGGAAAATTCATTCTGTGTGTGCATGAAGGTAAACACTTCATCATGGAAAGGTTAACAAAAGGAAGTGTTGGTAATCACAGCTCTTCTTTGACTTGCGGTTTACTTTAATCTTGTGCCCTTTCTTGTAAGTAAAGGGAAAAAACACAGTGCTTCTGGTTCTTTTTATTAGTGGCAAAAAGAAACACACATGTTTCCTTCAGATCTGCTCTTTGCATGACTAGAAGAACTTTCATGCCAGTTTAATTAAAAATCTGTCAGTTCAAATAATGGCTTATAATGTCCTTCCTTTTCCTTGTGCAAGTATTTTTATGTGCTGAAAGTAGCTTGGCTGAAGCTGTCTTAAAGAGCAGATCAAAAGGTAATGACTTTTTTCTGGCCAGTTTCAAGCCATGTTTGTCTGGTGCTCAAGGAGAAGACTATTGCTCAGAACCGATATGCTCAGACTGTTAATTGATTAGAGATGAGATCGCATCCGGAAACTCTGCATGTCTTCCGTCTGACTAGCGTGGCTAATGTTCCGTGTGACCGCAGCCAAGGATAGGATATTTTGGAGGGCATTAATTCATAGGTTTTCATAAGTTGGAAGCGATCTGATGGCATTTAACACACACACGTTGTATCAGAAACTTAGTAGTATGAAAATCTAATGAGAATCCAAAATGGTGCATACTTATTCAGCCTATTGAAAATGGCAGGCTGAAAATTATACTCGACTCAATACGATTATCAGAATCTTATCAAATTGCTGAATGCAGTGATCAAAGGTAGTGGTTTGGGGAGTGAGAGATGGTGGTTACTCTAGGAACAGTTATGTTAATGTTGCTCATGATTCAGTATCACTAGGTTAAAACAGTGTAGATTCTTGGCTTATATTGGAGCATGATGAGAGTATAACATCTAGTTCAATTTTCATATGTACAGTGCTAGTACTCACTAATGATGGAAAATGTATATAATTGCATGGGGGGAAATACACAAGGGTGCAAATATATACACCAGGATGCAAGTAAACAGCCAGAGACCAATGTACCTATGGGACTGCCTCTCCTGATATGTCCCCCAGAGAGCATTATGCTCACAAGATCAACACTTATTGGAAGTCCCTTACTGGAGGAGAGGAGATTGGATCTATACCCCGCCCTTCACTTGGAGTCTCAGAGCAGCTTACAAACTCCTTTCCCTTCCCCTCCCCACAACAGACACCCTGTGAGGTAGGTGGGGCTGAGAGAGCTCTGTCCAGAAGTGTCCTTGAGAGAACAGCTCTTACAGAACTATGGCTTTCCTACGTTCATCCGGCAGCTGTAAGTGGAGGACTGGGGAATCAAACCCAAAATTGCTCAGAACCGATATGCTCAGACTGTTAATTGATTAGGTTAGTGTGTTGAATTTGGGGTCTTAAAAAAAGACTTTGCCTTTTGGCCTCAGTAATCTTTTGCTATGTGATGAGTGCCCCAGTTTGGAAATTTTCTCTCAAGGTGATCCAAAACTCTTGGTTTATGAATGCTAAAAAGGAACCTTTTGGGGGGACTAAACGAGTCTAGATCTGTGATTAGAATCTCCTTTTCTCCCTTAATTCAATAAGACCCCACACATCGGGCGCTCTGTATCATCGTCATCCTTATTTACGTTGTGTCTGGTGCTATAGTAAGAGATTCTTGGCTCTTGTCAGCGGGCTTGCAGTTGCATGGTACATATAATACGAGGGGAATGGCATTGGGAGCAGAAGCTGTAATGTACCATGTAGGTCCACTGTGCTGCCAGCAAAGCATTCTGCCAGTGCAAGGAGCCTTCCCCACACGCACACAGCCTTTTGTGTCTGGGTGTGCTTCCTGCACCTGCAGATCTGCAAGAACCAATCCTAGGATCTGTTATTTCAGTAAGTAACAGGAAATACATCTGCTAAATATTACACTAGCTAACAGTATAGAATATAATGGCTCTTGGATAGCACTGTGGAGCCATTTTGCAAGGACCATCTTCCTGTTATGATAAGACAAAGTTAATCTCCTTAACATTTTTAGGTAGTAGTTGCTCTTGTAGTTTTTTCTTCTTGGCTTTAGGAAATTACGCAATATAGTGTCAAGGTGGCTTGACAAGCTCCTTTTCCCAGTGACTGTCACTTGATTTTACCTGTGGATGTAAAATAAATTGTAGTCTCGAAGACAGGGGTGTCAAACATGCAGCCCGGGGGCCGTATCAGGCCCCCAGAGGGCTTCTATCAAGCCCACAGAGGAACTGGCTGTCTTCTGCTTCTTCTTCCAGTTCTGCTGCTGCTGTGTCATCATAGGTTTGCAGCTTACAGATACACACCTGAACAGCATACTCAAGATTGAAATAGCACAGGCATTTTGATGCAGTAATTCAGAGCAAGAGGTGTCAGTTATCAGACACTGTTAAATAAACAAAATATTGCAAGAGTGCTAATGTTTTAACCATGTTTTTATTTTAAGTTAAAAAAAAACCCTTTGTGTTTGTGTCTTTTATAAAGTTTATATCTCCGCTACCTGGCATTATATTTTATGACACACGTGGCCCGGCCCAACAAGGTCTCATTTATGTCAGATCTGGCACTCATAACAAATGAGTTCGACACCCCTGCTCTAAGTAATAATGGAAGCCTTCAAGGCACTATTGCAGATAGTGCCATGTTGAGTGTGTAAGAAGGAGAAATCTTATGTAGCCTTGAATGTCATCCTTGTTATCTTACCAGGCAGAAGGGAAGTCAATTTTTCCTTAAGGAATTTGCAGCTTGAAAAAGGGGCTTCTTAAAATCTCATATACTTAGAAATTGGTGTCACTCTTCTGTATTCTTATGTACTAGTCACAGCTGCCTTCATCTTTACGTTAAAATTATTATAATGGTTGTGAAAAACATCCTGATAACTTGACAAGCCTATTTGCATGGGGTGCTTTATTCCTCCTTGAACTTTTGGCTAAGCAAAGCAAGGCCTTTGGCCTTGCCAATTTGCCAATGTGTTTGTAATTATATTTGTAAGACAATAATTGCGTTGAACTGTGAGATATTGGAGGGAAATTTAGTATATACACATTAAACATAAATTCTATTACCTTTTAGTATATACATTAAACAAAAAGTCCTATTACCTTTTAAAAGAAAATGCATAACTGTTGATCAATATATTTTGATACATCAGAAGTTTGACATATCAAAATGAAATTTAGTACATACATGCAGGATACAATTCTTCATTGAATTATCAGTGCCATTTTGCCTACTGCATGAGTTTTCAAAGTATTGGAGAAGCAAATGCAAAGTGTAGTGATCTGTATCCTATGAATTATAAACAGAAGTAGTTCACAGAATTGATCTTTCCCCCTCCTACACAGCCTTCCCCTCCATATTCCCTTTGGTAAGTATCTTTGAAGGAAGATACATAATTTCTATTTGCTGTTGTTGTTCAGTTGCACAGTTGAGTCTGACTCTTTGCGACCCCATGGACCACATCATGCCAGGCCCTCCTGTCTTCCGCCGTCCTCCAGAGTTTGCTTAATTTTATGTCCGTTGTATCGATAGCACTGTCTAACCATCTCATCCTTTGTCGTCCCCTTCTTCTTTTACCTTCAGTCTTTCCCAGGATCAGGGTCTTCTCCAGTGAATGCTCCCTTCTCATTTGGTGGCCAAAGTATTCGAGCTTCAACTTCAGTATCTGGCCTTCCAGGGAAGGCCAGATAATTTCTATAGGATATGTGAAAATCTACTTTAAAATATAACTTGCTGTTATCACCAGAAATTATAACATATTACATTGTGTAACTCTCCGTTACTTTTTCAGTGGAGTATCCCAAGGTGTATTTTAGATTCTGTCATTGTTTTCACTGTATTTATGCTTCTGCCTTTGCCCAGGTAATAGTGTTATGCAGATGATGCAATTTATGTTGCACACTCTTCAGAGTTATTATGTTACTCAAGTAATGTGGAAACTATCTGATTTCGTTGCCTGACTGATGTGCCAGAATTCAAATCCAAACAAATGTTGGTGGTGCAATGGGATTAACCATGTTTACCACACTGGAGGTGTGTAGCTTCTAGGCAGCAGCAGTAGTGGAAGGTGACACTGGTGGAGAATGATAGACAATGGCAGTGCCACTCCAGCTAACCGTGGTTAGTACTGTGCAGAAGAAGGCAGTGGTAAGCCACTTCTGATAATCTCTTACTTCAGAAACTCTTATCATGAGACAATCCAAAATGAAACAAGTAAGTGGGTTCTAGATCAAATCAAACCTGCACTGCACCTGGTAGCTAAATTAACTAAATTGAGTCACTGGAAAAGACAATAATGCTAGGAAAAGTTGAAAACAGTAGGAAAAGAGATAGATTAACTCAATAAAGAAATGAAATGGATTAACTCAATAAAGGAAGCCATGGCTCTCAATTTGCAAGACCTGAGCAAGGCTGTTTATGATAGACTGTTTTGCAGGTCATCAATTCATAGGGTTGCCATAAGTAAAAAATGATGGCACTTAACACACACACACCACACACCAAGAAGCTCAAGTGAATTAAACCTGCTTTACGCATTGATTTGTGACATGCTATGCTAAATAAGGACTAATGCAGGAAGAAATAAGGGAGGGCTTATGCTTGCAGGAACACTGAAATGGCAGGAAAGGCTATAGGGGCTCAATTTAGATTGGGACCGCCGTGCAGGGAGAGGAAGGGCTTCAACTTTTGCCCCTGCACTATTTTCCTGATCCAAAATGGTCTTTGGGGTGTTATTTGCCCTGTTGGGGGGACTGGATTTGCACTGAATATGCATATGGTTCCCCAATGGTAAATGATGCCCTTGGGGCCATTTGGGGTCAGGAAAATGGGATGAGGGGAAGGATGAAGCCTGTCCTTCCCCTTCCATGGTCCTGATCTGAATTGGACCTCTGCAGGGCATTGGCATTAAGTTCCCATGCAATAACTTCAGGGAGCCACATTAGACATTACAGTTGAGGCAGCAGGCCATAGGATCCCAGTACAAAGGTAATGGTATTATTAGATCCTTGGCCCTCACAAGAACCTGATCCCATCATCAGCCTGTTTGGCACCTGTTCTCATTTATCTTCAATGGAGTATGGCTGTGTGCTGCACCGTGCTGTTGTGCTGCTTAGGGATGGACTGCCCTGTAAGCCTGTGAATGTGTGTTGACTTCAGTAAGGGCCAAGCATTAATGTATCAGTGTGAATGGTTTAGATTGCTGTGTATTGGTCAACTTTATAAAAGTGACATTAGCACACTGATTTGAAGTATCCTTTGGTTTTGCTATAAGTTATGGGATCTTTTCTGTCCTGTGTCCTGCTCATGAAACCAGTTGTGTGTCCCATAGAAAAGTATTCATAATCCACAATGCATTTCCCCCCACTTTTGTCTAAGGAGGTCATTCATTGCCTCAGTATAGCTCTTACAAAAGCAGCTAGTAATAACTTTGGACCATAAACATTAAATAGAAGCTAAAATTGGTGTAATCAAAAACTGCAGGTAGTTAAAGGAATCCCTAGCCAGCCACCACAAGAAAACCAACTACAAGTTTGGTGGTCACAGATCTGAATGCTGTCTAGATAATATTTTGTGCACCTTGGGGAAAACATTTATGCACACCAACACCAGGTTTCACTTAAAATCTATTCCATGACTGTAGCCAGAAGCAATTCCATGCTGCCTGAAATAATGTATTCCAGACAGCTGAAATGGGAAGGAATTTTCTTCCTTTTGACATCTGCATTTAACATTTGATTTGGCTTTTCTCTAAAAGCTAATGCTTTCTAGTTGAAGAAACCATGACTTTGACACTCTTAGTGATTTAAAAAAAAAAATTTAACATTTTCAAGAATATGACACTAAATGGTGAGTCATGTTATGAAATTAATTATTTGGGGCATAATTGTTTTATGATGCTTTGATTTTGTATAATTAATTTGATACAGTATGTTGGATATATTCAAAATATCACGTGGAGCTTTCCTGCCTCCCAGCTCCTCTGCCTGCTGTTTACTGTTTTCAGGAATGGTGCTGGGTGTAGCCTGGGAACCTGCAGGGAGCAGGGGGGATCTGTGGAAATCATTCTCCACCCACTAGAAGGAAATGAGCATTGTAATCCAGCCTATCATATATTGGTGTTAATTATATGATTAATTTATTAGGTCTTCGTGATTTGTAATGAAGATGTGTGAAGATGTAGGCTGGTTTAATGTGGGCTGGTTTATGCATGTGAGATCACCACTTGATAACTTGTCATTTGGTGCTGTAGTTATCTGTGTGAATGAATGGTCATGGATCAGGCAATCTCAAATCTAGTTCTTTTGAATAGAAACAATTGATATGTTTGCTGCAAATCATGAATGGTTCAGCAATCAGATAGTGGGCATGTGTGTACATACATGCTTGATGTTGAAAGACCTGCTGATCTCCACTGAACTTGCTCCCAAATCTTGTAGTGTGATTCTAAGTGTGATTCTAGTACTGGACACGTGTAACTCATATGGCCAGAACGCATTGAGTACTAGAATGAAGGGAAGCAGGTCTTTGTGTATCGCACTCATGTTCAGATTTTTGTAAGAAAATAAATGCCCTGTTTCTGCATTAAAATTTGGCTAAGTGGAGTACTCTGTGGTTTCTGTGCACCACTAATTTATGTATAATAGCTATTCTGCACCTTGCCTTTCTTAGCATGACATTATATTTGAAAAATAATATTAAAAAGGCAGCTTTTTAATATGATACCAAGTTGTTTTTTCCTTTGAGGAGTTGGCAGCTATATTATTTCTTTTAAATGACTTTGTGAAAGCCATAGAATTTTGCGCTCTCAGCAGGGGAAAAGTAGTTGCATAAATCAACCTAAATCTAAACCTGTTATTTTAATAAATATTTGTCTAATGGGATAATATCATATAATCACTCATTGAAACTGATTAGTAGTAGTCCTAATTTAAAAGACACAATGTATTTGTGATGAACAGGGGACTGTCCTGCCCCTGAAGGGGAAAACAGCCTCTCAGCTGAGCCTATAGAAGTGCTGATCCAGCATCCAATCACGGGGGGGGGGGATGGAATGTTGGAGGGAAGCGCAGTCATACTTAGGTCGATTTCACATTACCTTTTTAAACTGCATGGTTTCTGTTATTGGCCCGTCATGGAGGAAACCGGTACAGGGATGGCTGTTTCACATAGCATTTCTCTTTCGGTAAGGAACCGTCTCTGAAGCGCTGTGGCCATTTCAAACTGTGCCGCTTTCTTTTCCTGCCATTTTCCTCTGCACACACGATCTCCCTGAGAGGGTTTTTTTTTAAAAAAAATTATTGGGAGCACTATGACGCTGATTTGACATCCTGTTATAGTGCTCCCAATAGAACATTCTTTAAAAAAGAGAGATTGTATGCCAGGGGAAAAGGGCACGAAAAGCCCATCACTGGAGGAAGCGCTACGGGGCATTTTACACAGCCCACTGTAGCGATTCAGATCCGGAAGAAGGGATTGAAGACCTGAGGAAAGCAGTTTTCGTCAAACAACGCCTCAGACATGCTTCCCAAATGGGAGACAACTGGCATTGTATGAATAGGTATATATATTCTGTTAACAGCCAGTTACTAAAACGGGTCTGTCTGAAATGACAGGAAAAAAGGTAGTAACCAGTTCCTGAAACAGAATCCTTCTTAGTTTCTGTCTGCCTCAGGGAGAAGGCAGGGATATATCCGTCTTGGTTCTGCCTCAGCAAGAGAGCAGTTTGAAGGGTAGCTCTGCCTGGTAGCACGGCAAAAGGGTTACCTCTACTTCTGGGAAAGAATAGAGTACCTAGTTGTTAGGTCTGTCTCTGGTGATGAGCAGACTTTGTACCATTTGATTGGATTCCTGGTAAAGGGCAGACTGGTGTGGGTGGAGTCCTGTATGTGTGAGAAGATCCAACCTAGTGGCTAGTCACTAAAAGCCTGTTGGTACCTGTAAACAGTAAAAGAATTCAGATCACACTCAGAAGCTATAACAAGCTTAAACTTATGTGTTTCAGGCAGGTTTCTCCAGGTTTCTTGTGTGTGTTGTTGATCTTCTTTGTTATGTACATACAACTTCTGCCTCAGTGGTCTCCTTGTTCTGCTTCCACGTCATAAAACATATCTCACAGCAGCAAACCCAAAGCCTTTATACTTGGTACCCTGAGAACATCTTGTAATTGGGGGGCGGTTACAATTTAAATAGACCTATGTCCCCAAAACCCCTGAGGCTGTGTGGGCCCCCTCAGAAAAGGCCTGTCATAGTACTAAATCCAGAAGTTGTTTTCCACCAGCATCACTTCTGCTAGCCAGAGAAGACAGGATTTTTGCTATTTTCCTTCTTCCTCTATCCATTGAGTTCCTCAAAGTACTGCTCTTGCGGAAAGAAGAGATCTTCAGGAACTGTGGAAATGGGCACAGTGATCTTCTTCAGTGGAAGAGAGAATAGGTGAGAATCATGCTCCCTCCACCGGTGGAAAGTGAGCCACTAATTGCATCCAAGCCCAATTATTTTAAATTCAGTAATGTTCACACACTGAGTGTGATGCCCAAATGCTGCTTTTAGGCTTATTTAAGGAAGTAAAAGTCAGTTGGTAAATTTGGAGAAGTAACTGATATAAACAGTGTAAATAACCTTTCAAACATAAAGAAGTCAATCAGTTACCAGATAAAAATTGCATAAAGGATTATCAAAAATATCCAGGTGTCATGGGAAGAGCTGACACCTCTGTTTGGCTCCATAACAAATAGCAACAGATAAAACCTCTAATTACAATACAAAACATTTCCTAGATTTCCCGTAGTCTCCAATACTTAAGAACAGTGCTTTTATTTTTTTAGAAAGGTGGTGGTACTTGTATATAAGGTTGCACTGATTTCCATTCCCCCCTCAGGATTTGTAAGACCCCCCCCCCCCGGTGCTGGTACTCAGTACTGGTGAGTACTACTACACACAAAAAAGCCTTGCTTAAGAACAGCAGAAGATGAAAAAGTAGTCTTGATAACCCTTAATAGATTAATCAGATTCATAGCTTTAGGTTGCATTCAGAAATCACAGCTCACCATTGTTAAATTAATTAATTAATTAAAATTTCTACCCCGCCCTCCCCACGAATGGGCTCAGCGCAGCTAACAAACAGGGCACCATGTGTAATACATAAAAACCGAATAAAACAAGATAAAACAGATTAAATATCAAAATTACATAAAGTGCTCAATGCTGTTGCTCTTAAATTAAGACGAGATGGTGTCCAGTAGATGTTGCCTCCATCCCCGTACAACGGTACCAATCTGCCGCACCACTGAAATGCGATCATCCTAGGGCCACTCCGTTCCCAGTTATCAGCCGGGTTCGTTGGTGATGGTAGTAGTGGCGGCTCCTAATTGAAAGCCTGGTGGAAGAGCTCCGTCTTGCAGGCCCTGCGGAACTGTATGAGGTCCCACAAGGTCCTGATCTCCTCCATGTAGAAACCTAGTTTATTGCCAGGGTCATACTCACTCCTCTCTCTACTCTATTCCTGTTAGTGGCAAATTGCAGTTAAAAACGAAGTCTGGTTACTTGTGACAGAAGAATGCAGGCAACAGGGTCAACTGGAGTTAGTTCTCCCTTTCCTGCCCGCTCCAGAGACAGAACTCCCTCTGCTTAACCTAAGGGCTTCCTTTTGTAAATCACAATTAACCATAGTATTGAACTGCATGTTTCCAAGCAATAAGGGAGGGGAAAATCTTTTGAAAGCCCAGCAGCAAAGTGAAGTTTGTGGATATTTTTATTTAATGCAGAGGAGTGTGATGCCTGAATGCTATCTTTTGGCTTATTTAAGGAAGTAAAAGTCAGTTAGTAACTTTCCCTGCATCACAGAAAATACCGTTTTCTAAAACTGTTACCTTCTGTAAGAAGAAATAGTATCAAATATTTCTTGGTGTTAAATCAAGCTATGCTGGTTTAATTAGAGAAGAAATGAAAAGCTTGTTAAAATGTTTATATTTCAGAACCATTTTACAGTTAGATATTAGACTTATGATTATAATATAATCCATATTTATCTATTTGCTAAATATTTCAAATTTTAGTGAGGCTTACCTTTATGGCTGCGAGAGTTGGACCATAAGGAAGGCCAAGCACTGAAGAATAGATACTTTTGAATTATGGTGCCCTTGGACTGTTAGGAGATCAAATCAGTCAATCCTAAAAGAAATCAAACCTGACTGTTCCCTGGAAGGTCAGAGACTGAAGCTGAAGCTCAAATACTTTGGCCACCAAATGAGACGGGAACACTCACTGGAGAAGACCCTGATGCTGGGAAAGATTGAAGGTAAAAGAGTAAGGGGACGGCAAAGGAGATGGTTAGACAGTGTCATAGAAGCAATGAACATGAAGTTGAGCAAACTCCAGGGGACAACAGAGGACAAGAGGGCCTGGAGTGATGTGGTCCATGGGGTCACGAAGAGTTGGAATCGACTGTATGACTGAACAACAACAACACCTTTAAAAATAAATTGTATAACGCCCGGTCAAGTTTTCAGACTTGAGACGTGTGGAGGTCTACTTTTTAAATATATTTAATCCCAACTCCCCCCCCCGCACCCCAAAAAGTTTAGTTAATGTGGGTTTAGCCTTCTGCCTTATTGTGTTTTTAGTAAGCAAACACGACAGCAAATCTATTTGTATGATTGCTGCAGGAATTTTTAAATAGCAAATGCCACATTCATAATTTTTTCATACTTTGGGGGTTGTGATCATCAGTTGAAGATCTCAATTTCTGTATGTGTTGGCAGTATAAATGTTGCAGTTAGGGGTGTGCAAAAAATTGGTATTTTTAGAGTTTGGGTGTATTGAACCTGAAAAATATTGGTATTTCCCAATATTCCTGAATCCCAATATTGGTGTGGTATGAGATTCAGGAAATAATTGGGGAACCTGAAGTTATTTGGCTCCATTATAGCCTATGGGGACCATTCACCATAGGCTATAATGGCTAACCATTCCAGGGGTTTCTGGGGCTTTGTACAGGACTGTTTTTTGAGGTAGTGGCACCAAATATGCAACATAGCTGCTGGTGCCTCTTCTCAACCCCCCTCCAGTTTTAAAAAGGTGGGTCCAGGGGGTCCAATTCTGTGAGCCCCCAAAGAAGGTGCCACCATCCTCCATGGTTTCCAATGCAGGAAAAAAGGCATGTGGGCCGGCTTGGAGCTTTTAATCAGGCTCAGCTAGATGGATAGCCAAATCAGATTCTCTAAGCTTTATTTATTTGGCTTGGTATATACCGAATGCACACCCTAGTTGCGGTTTTGAAGAAAGGTATGTGTGTTTGGGTCCCCCCCCCTTCCTTTCTTCTCATTTATTTGGGAGCTTCCAGCCATTGCAAAGGAACTTATTGTGTTATATGCTTCAGAAAAACAAACAGAACATCCAGCTTTTGGTTGATTAAAGTGGCTTCCAGGGACTGTGGGTATTACGGCCATCCTAGGCAAACTCCAACCTTAATTTTTTTAAAGGCTAGAAAGCAGTAATTAGGTCTGGTGAGTGCTACCATGGGCCCTTGGACAAAGATTCCACCCTCCCTCCCCATATGACCCTGGTCCAAACTGTATATCATAACAAAATGAACAAATCACTTGGCTTGTTGTTATCATAAATCTGTAGTAATAAAAGAACTGGCCTCTCTGTCCATGTTTGTTTGTTTATTTGCTTTATTTACATCCCACCTTTCTCCCCAATGGGGACTCAAAGTGGTCCTATATAATTCTCTGTTTCTCCATTTTATCCTTACAACAACCATTGAGGTAAATTAGGCTGAGAGTGTGTCACCCAACAAGCCTCCATGGCAGAGTGGGGATTTGAACCTGGGTTTCCCAGATCCTACTCCAACACTTTAACCACTATACTACACTGGAAGGCATAACTCATTAGATAATAAAGCTAGGAAAGTCAAAATTGGCCACCAGATTCAGGATGACTGTGAGAGTTTCATGGCCAAAATTGAAAGGCATGGGAAAATCATAGGTCAGGTGAGACAAACCACCACCACACTGCTATTTGTAACTGATGCTGACTGAAGGACGCAACGAAAAGAGTTCCTAGCTTCTGGCAGGTCAAAGCCTTTTAATCTTTTGTTTACCAGTTGCTCATATTTATTTTCTTGGCACATATTTCTTGGAAGTCATTGGTGTTTAATGAACCTGCATTCTGTTGACACCAGGGAAGATAAGAGAGACTTTTAACAATTGTTGTGCTAACTACAACTCCCAGCTTTCTACTCTGTTATCTAGCTGCGCAGCTGCTTAATGAACATCACAGCGGAGCTCTATATGATTTTTCAGAGAGGATACGTTTTGGAACTAACTGTTAACTGCAGTTGAGGAAAGAAGAAGCCGAAAGTTAGAAGCAAGGGGTAAAAGGAAGGATAAACAGCCTTGGAAGAGCCCTCCTCTCTGCCGACATGAGGGACTGTTAACTAAGGGAGGGCCTTTGCTTCATTTAGTTTATCAGCCAAACAAGATCTGCCTAATAGTCTGTGGGCGACACGGTCTTATCCCAATATGGCAAAGTGTTCAGCATGTAAAGAGACACCTCTCCGCTATATTTAATCTTAAACATTCGGAGATTGATTTGATCAAGGTTGATGTCCTTAACTCCAAAATTCAATCCCAAAGAGTCATATTTTCATTCTCCGCCTCCAAATTACCATCTCTGATCTTCAGAAGGAAATTAGGTCTGTTTAAGATGGGGATGTTCCCCTCTTGTGTGTTCCATAACACTATAGTGACTCCTTTATGCCACAAGGAACTGTCTGACCCAGCAATGATGTCCACCTCTCAGGCAAAGACACTTATGGAAACTGAGACTTTCCAACCAAACCTAATTTCTAGGGAGGAAGTGGTCCCAACAACAAACTCTCAAACTGCCTCTGAATCCCGTATTGCTTTGGCTAGCCTCCCGAATTCTCCAACCCCTCCAGTCCCTAATAACTCCTTTTGAGCCCTTGGCAAATATATTAGAAGATGACTTACTTAACTCCTTTGGAAGCCTTTCCTGTGAAGCTCAGCAGAATATTATTGGCAGACTAAACTATATGAGTTCTAAACTGTGTGGAATTAAAGACCTGGAGACTCAAGTATTTAGTAGTTCTAGGAGCCATGGAAATCCTCTACATTCAGTGAATTCACCAGAGGCATCGATGGATGGGAGGATATTTACCCCCCGTTCCCAAGTTCTTCAAAGGGTGTGTGGAGAAGACACTGCATCACAGAGCAATCAGCAACTTAGAACTGAAGGCCTCTTGGAGGAGATAGTAGTAGAATTTCTATCAGAAGACTAAAATAAACCTATTGTCCAAAAAACCCCAGAGGTCCCTCAACCACACCCCTTACCTCACGTAGCATCGATTGGATGTGTCTGTCCTGAGCAAAATACATCTCTGAATTTGATCTCTGAACTAGACTGACTAACTTCGACTGGTGGGCCTATGGGAAGCCCCCAGAGGCAGACACTCTTATTTCTTGGAATATTGCTGGGTGGGGTAGCAAAAAGGAAGATACTGCTTTAATGAATTTTTTCATGAATTTTGATATTATCCTTCTCCAGGAGACTTGGTCCCCTAGAGGTATCTCAATAAATGGTTTTATGACCTTACCTGCTTGGAAATCGAACAGTAAGGGACATTTTATGGCTGGCCTCTGTTGTTTAGTTAAAAATGAGTCCAATCTTACTATTTCCCAGTTGGATCCATGTCCTCCTCTTGCTCAAGCTTTCCTTCTTTCGTTTAGGAACCTCCAGCTGTTGCTAGTCAGTGTCTATATTCCCCCCTTTTCCAATTATAACATTTCCAGATCTCACTGGAACTCTTTTAATATGTATTTGAATATGCTTTTTAATAAATACCCTGAGGCTGCTCTACTTGCAGCGGAGGATTTTAATGCAAGACTTGGTTCTAATAATGACCAGATAGGTAAACTTCTGCATTGGGATGATGACTCCCATACCCCTTTCCCCTTTTTATTACCTAGGCATTCTAAGGATTCTATGGTCAACCATGCTGGTCGCTTTCCGATTGATCTAGGTACTTGTTTCAATCTTGCTATTTTAAATGGTTCTACCCAACACGATCCCTTTGGAAATTATACCTTCATCTCCCCACGGGGATGCAGTGTTATAGATTATGCAATATCCTCTATGGACCTAAGAGATTCTATTATCAAGTTTTCAATAGGTACCCGAACAGAAAGTGACCATTTACCTATTCTGATTTCCCTCCAGACAAATGGTACTCCAGATGGATTTTCTGCAGACTGCCATACTGAGGTCGAACCTGTTCAATACAAAAAGATACACTGCTCCCCTTCTTTACTGGCCAGGATACAAAGCTGGATGTCTAGTACCCCTGGATTGCTATTAAATCCTAACCTTTCCAATGCAAAATCCCTAGAAGAAGCCCTTACAGTTTTCAATTCCATTATTGATTATCTTTTTCTTTTTGCTATATCAGTTGATTCTTAGTCTCAGAAACGCTCGACTAATTCCTGGTTTGACGTGAATGCTGCCTGGTTAAAAGCATACTGCGTCAGTTTTTTCAACAGTTCCAATCAGGTGACATTTCATGGAATCCCTGCTTGTACTATAAGTTAAAAAGAGATTGTCACTTAGTGTTAGCCCAAAAGCAGCACTCCTTCTATATAAAGAAACGGGCCCAACTTTATAATGCCACCAGAAGTAATGATAACAGAGCTTTCTGGTCTCTTGTAGCCGGCCTTAATTCTTCAACTGGAGTCCTCCCTAGTTGTAATATTCCATCGTGGAAATGGAGTGCCTATTATGCAGACCTTTTCAATGATTCATCCTCATGTGATTCAACCAATGCCATCTTAATACCTTCAGATGTGCCCGATTGGCCCCCTGTCTCAGATGGGGAAATAATTGAGCTTTTAAACTCCCTTAAATCTAATAAGGCTCCGGGTCCAGATGGCACTCCGGCAGAGATCCTGAAGGATAATATCGATTGGTGGTTACACTCTCTTGCCCAGCTTTTTACATTGATTGATAAATATGGCAGTCTACCTGACTCTTGGTTGAATTCGATAATAGTTCCTTTTTTTAAAAAAAGGCGACCCCAATAATATAGACAACTATAGACTGATAAGCCTACTATCTATTTTAGGGAAGCCGTATGCCAAACATCTCCTTAAAAAAACTATCCGAATGGATGGTCAAGCACAATCTCCCAGGCAGAGAACAAATAGGCTTTAGACCAAACCATTTGACACTGGATCATTGCACAACTCTAGCCTTCTTAGCCGAGAAATATTCCCACCGCTCCGGTGGAAAGCTCTATGCTGCTTTTATTGATCTACGTAAAGCTTTTGATTCCGTCAACAGGCCTCTGCTGTGGAAGAAATTACATAATCTAGGCATTGATCAATGCCTTTCATTTTTGATTTGCAAATCCCACTCTGCAAATACTTGCCAGGTTAGATTTGATGGAAGAGGGTCCCTTACCCATAAAATTCCCACAACCAAGGGTGTCAAACAAGGGTGTGTTTTGGCTCCCTCTCTCTTTAACCTTTTCCTTTCTGATCTGCCCTTATGTTTAGCCAAAATCGATGGCCATTCCCCTAAATTAAATGCCTCCTCAGTACCTATCCTACTTTACGCAGATGATGCTGTGATCCTGTCCTATACTAGGGTAGGGTTAATACTCCTCCTTTCGGAGTTCACTGCTTACTGCAGACAGAACTCATTTCTTATTAATTTTGATATGACAAAAATACTGGTCTTTTCTAAATCCTGGAAGCGCATGCACTGGGAAATAGAAGGAAGAGAAATAGAACAGGTTAAATCATTTAGATATCTTGGTGTTTTATTTCAATATAATTTAAAATAATGTTCTCATCAGGACCTCTGTCTTCATCTGGCCAGGAATAACATTGCGGCCATAACGCACTTCTTTCACAAAAAAGTTAGTATGTCCCGGCTGCCCTCTGGATTTTCCAGGCTACAGTTATCTCATGCCTGCTTTACGGGATCCCTGTGTGGATCCAAAACTTCAACAAAGAAGTTGAACATATAAATATTATCATTTTACGCAGGATCCTTGGTCTTTCCAACTCTGTAGCCCATTTTACTATCTGTGCAGAACTGGGCATCCATCTTATTGAAACGCGTGGATCTTAGCCTTTAAATACTGGCTACGTCTCTATTTCAGCTCACCCCCCCAACAGCCTTTTTGCTTTCCTCCCTACAGATTCTTATATCTCAAAATGGTCACAATTTATAACGTCCAAAAATAAATCAATTGGTATCAATCTGGACTCTCTGGCTACTTCCAGAGAAAGGAACGTTTTTCGGATTGTACAAAGAAGGATTTGGGACATTGAAGTCCAAGTAAGCAATGCAGGCAGTTCCAGAGTGTGCTCCCCTCATTCTCTTGGCCTCCCCACTCTACAAAATTCAGTGGTGCAGTATCTTTACAATTTGACAATTCCTCTTCATCACAGAGTTTTTATGTTAGCTAGGTTTAATTTATTTCCTTCCGCTGTTTTGACAGGTAGATACAAGGGTACCCCTATAAGGATAGAGTTTGCACCTGCCTCTATAATGAACTGCATTCAATGCAACATATCCTTCTTCATTGCCCTCATTATTCTTTCCTATGCCATCACCTGATTTGCCCTTTCTTGTCTGCTGCAAAGATTGTTGACAATGAGTTTAACTTCTTACTTTCTGATAAATCCCCTGAAATCACTGCATCAGTAGCTGAGTTCCTCTCATTTGCATGGAAGCTAAGGGCAAGAGTTTTTAACACTTAGTTTTTTAATGTACAGTTTACTCTAGGATATGTTTTTCTGAATTGATTGTTTTGACCATTTCCCCCTCTACTACTGTGGTATAAAACCCTCAGTTTTATCTTATTTTTATCTTCCTTTAGTATCATGCTATACCAGTGGTGGGCAAACTCATTAGTCAAGAGAGCCAAATATCAACAGTACAATGATCAAAATTTATTTTGAGGGCCAAATTTTTTAAACTTAACTATATAGGTAGGTACATTGTTATTAACTTAATTAGGGTACTCCTAAACTGGCCTTTGCTAAAAATGTCCTCAATCTGATTGAGGTACATTTACTGAGGTCGACCCCTTCCAACTCTCCCACCCACACTCATCTTGTATACTTGTTTCGTCTCCTTTCGTTCATCCTCTCTATATGTTCAAAGTATCCATAA
>NW_015172592.1:530869-558273 GCF_001447785.1 Gekko japonicus | reverse complement strand
CCAAACCATTTGACACTGGATCATTGCACAACTCTAGCCTTCTTAGCCGAGAAATATTCCCACCGCTCCGGTGGAAAGCTCTATGCTGCTTTTATTGATCTACGTAAAGCTTTTGATTCCGTCAACAGGCCTCTGCTGTGGAAGAAATTACATAATCTAGGCATTGATCAATGCCTTTCATTTTTGATTTGCAAATCCCACTCTGCAAATACTTGCCAGGTTAGATTTGATGGAAGAGGGTCCCTTACCCATAAAATTCCCACAACCAAGGGTGTCAAACAAGGGTGTGTTTTGGCTCCCTCTCTCTTTAACCTTTTCCTTTCTGATCTGCCCTTATGTTTAGCCAAAATCGATGGCCATTCCCCTAAATTAAATGCCTCCTCAGTACCTATCCTACTTTACGCAGATGATGCTGTGATCCTGTCCTATACTAGGGTAGGGTTAATACTCCTCCTTTCGGAGTTCACTGCTTACTGCAGACAGAACTCATTTCTTATTAATTTTGATATGACAAAAATACTGGTCTTTTCTAAATCCTGGAAGCGCATGCACTGGGAAATAGAAGGAAGAGAAATAGAACAGGTTAAATCATTTAGATATCTTGGTGTTTTATTTCAATATAATTTAAAATAATGTTCTCATCAGGACCTCTGTCTTCATCTGGCCAGGAATAACATTGCGGCCATAACGCACTTCTTTCACAAAAAAGTTAGTATGTCCCGGCTGCCCTCTGGATTTTCCAGGCTACAGTTATCTCATGCCTGCTTTACGGGATCCCTGTGTGGATCCAAAACTTCAACAAAGAAGTTGAACATATAAATATTATCTTTTTACGCAGGATCCTTGGTCTTTCCAACTCTGTAGCCCATTTTACTATCTGTGCAGAACTGGGCATCCATCTTATTGAAACGCGTGGATCTTAGCCTTTAAATACTGGCTACGTCTCTATTTCAGCTCACCCCCCCAACAGCCTTTTTGCTTTCCTCCCTACAGATTCTTATATCTCAAAATGGTCACAATTTATAACGTCCAAAAATAAATCAATTGGAATCAATCTGGACTCTCTGGCTACTTCCAGAGAAAGGAACATTTTTCGGATTGTCCAAAGAAGGATTTGGGACACTGAAGTCCAAGTAAGCAATGCAGGCAGCTCCAGAGTGTGCTCCCCTCATTCTCTTGGCCTCCCCACTCTACAAAATTCACC
Source organism: Gekko japonicus (assembly GCF_001447785.1). Classification (NCBI taxonomy): domain Eukaryota; kingdom Metazoa; phylum Chordata; class Lepidosauria; order Squamata; family Gekkonidae; genus Gekko; species Gekko japonicus. Next base: position 557,069 of record NW_015172592.1, on the reverse strand, counting down.
CCACCATAGAGAACAATGGAGGGAATAGGCCGTCAGCGCCTATGGTGGAAGAGCCACACTCAAGGGGCCAAAGAGCCGCATGTGGCTCTAGAGCCGCAGTTTGCCTACCACCGTGCTATACCAAGAAAGCTTGATGATGATGGGAAAAAACATGATGCTAAGGATCTCTGTGGCAGGCATAACTCAGAAAATCATGCTACATGTTTGAAAACTGGCCACTAACCACAGAATGATGATGCCAAAAATGAAGGGAATTGGAATACCCTGAATCAGATTATCTTCATGACAGACAACATGTAACAAGAGAGCTTTTAAGCAACCTGTCATGTGTCTCTTAATCAGGGGTCATTTGGGGGGGGGACGTGGGGGGACGCCATCCCCCCGGGTGAGGTGCGGGAGGGCGGGGCCTGGAGCTCCCTGCTGGTGCCCGCTGGAGGTCGCCGCCGGCTGTGGGGAGGACACACTTCCGGTGATGTCAGGGGGTGTGGCATATGCTAATGAGTTATGCTAATGAGTCCCCCTAGCTCTTTTTCTACGAAATGACCCCTGCTCTTAATACTCAGACCCCCAACTTGCCATGGAAGGTTGCTGGGTGACATACTCTCAGCCAGATCTATGCCACAAGGTTGTGAGGATAAAATGGAGCACAGGAGAACAATGCAAATTCGGGACTCATTGGGAAGAAAGACTGGGTATAGTATTTCTTATACATTTATTTTTAATGGTATTAAAAAGATTACATCATTTGTCATATAGCAAAGTAGCTTTTACAAAGGGCTATTAGATCTTACACCAGCAGAATAATGGCCCCTGCCACACGGCAGGGAAAACACCCGTCAAAGCACGGCTAAATAGAGCCGCACCAAAATAGAGACGCGTGGGCGGGATCCCACGGATCCCGCTTGAGGCGCTGCACTGGATACAACCACCTAGGTAGGTGGTTCTTTTTTAGTGCGCTTTATCGCCGGTTGGGATGGATCAGGGACGGGCAAACAACGCTGGCCAGATGTTGCCGTGGGATCACGCCCGTTTGCTCCGCCCCCGTTCCGTCCCCCTCCCAGCCCAAACCGCCTCGTATGAACAGGGCCAATGTTTAGTAACCCAGTGCCTGAACTGGGAGTTGTAGCTTATGTTCCACACGTATAACCACTAAGATAGATTAATGTTCCATTACCATTGTGGGAAGGTAACAGCGTTCTGTGTGCCTTGGTGTTTAGTTATGCCGGCCACATGACCACGGAAATGTCTTTGGACAGTGCTGGCTCTTCGGCTTTGAAACGGAGATGAGCACTGCAACCCTAGAGTCGGACTCGACTGGCTTTCGAGCAAGGGAACCTTTACCTTTACCTTTACCATGCACGTAAAGGGTGGAGGAGGGGGGAAGTACCCTTTTACTACTTTGTTAGATCTTGGGAAATATTATCTCCCGCCCCCATTCATAATATTAACAAAGGTTTGCTACTATACTACTCTTAAGTACATTCTCTCACCAAGCAGGATAGGGATGAGAAGGTCTTGAGACCAATAATTGAAAATAAAGGGGAGAGGCGCAGAAAAATTAGGTGGAAAGAGATACAAATGGATGAGAAAAGTGTGGAAAAGAGGGAGAGAAATTAAGGAAAAGAGAGGGAAAGGTTGTTTTATTTTGCTTCAAAACACTAATTACTGCTTTGTAAGATCTGGTTGAGCTGGCTGCAAGGAAAGAAAGAGAGAAAGGCAAGACTATTATAGAAAATGACCTTGGTTAGTAGGCTGTAGGCTGACAATTAGTGTAGCAGCCATCAGCCAGGGTTGCTTGTTTTGCTCAATTGCTGGATTAGTTGGGGTTAGCATGATCTTTTAGACAAGCTTGCTTCAGTCTTGGAGAAAGGGAATTCTAGCAGATAGTAGAATGCCATTTACTATGCTCAGACATCCCTGTGCTCCTAGTGGCTACAGCCAGAACTGCATTAAAATAAATGGAAAGACGTTTGGCTGGATGCAACATGACGCTGGCTTTAAGGGCCCTCCATCTTTCTCCCCCCATGAATTTTGTCGTCCCCCCATCCCCCTGGCAGTAATGCAGTTATCCACTGATTACTGCCTTTTGTTTTGCTTTGGCATTGTGTGTTACTAAAAGAGTAATAACAATAATTTAACACTTTCAGTGTTCAAAACACTGCATACACATTATCTAATAATCCTTAAAATAGCCCTGACAATTGGAAATTAGAACAGCCAGTAGGGCAAGGCCCTTGTATGAAGCTGCGTTGCAACTATGTTTGGACTATTGTATGACTTTCTGGTCACCGCCTCTCAAAAGGTGTAGAAAGGAATGAAGGTATGGGCAGTAGATAAAGGACAGAGAAATGAATGTGTTTCTTTATACAACATATGATTAACTTACGGAAGTCATTGCCAGAGGATGTAATGGTTACCACTAGTGTAAATGGCTTTACAAAGGGATTAAACAGATTCACAGAGAATAGTCATGTGGCTAAATGTAGATTTCATGTTCATGGGCAATATAACGCTGAATGCCAGTTTAGGGGAAACAATGACAACAGAGCATGGTTTTCTCCTCTTTGCCCATGCTGTGGGCCTTCCAAGGCAACTAGTTAGTCCATGGGAAGCAGGATGCTGGATTTGGAGGAGTGTTCGTCTGAGTCAGTGGGACTTTTCTTATGTCTGCAAAGTAATATGAATGGGTTTCAGCTCTTGCAACAAGGACAAGTCTAGAGAATATGACCAAATATTCTAGGGTTACCATATTTTGAAAAGCAAATATGAGGACAAATTTCCCAACTGAGTGCTTCAAACAACTGATTGCTATGATAAATCTCATTTTAAATACCTCTACTATTTAAGCTGTGTTAATTGCTGTGGTAGCTCAGAGGTTAAGATGCTGAGCTGCAGACTGGGAGGTCTGTAGTTTGGTAGTTTGAGACCCTAGTGCTGCATGATGGAGTGAGCTCCCATCTCTGGCCCCAGCTCCTGCCAACCTAGCAGTTTGAAAGCAAGAAATTGCAAGTAGATAAATAGATACTGCCTTGATGGGGAGGTAGCAGCGTTCTGTGCCCCTCGGCATTTAGTCATGCTGGCAACATGACCACGGAAACTTCTTCGGACAACGCTGGCTATTCAACTTGGAAACAGAGATTAGTACTGTCCCCTAGAGTCAGATTCGACTAGCTTTCGAGCAAGGAAAACCTTTACCTTTTTACTAGGAATATTCCTAAACTTCCAGCCCCCAAAAAGGACATTTTCATCAGTTTTTCAAAAAAGACTTTATAAGAGGATGGACAGCAATAAAAGAGGACATGTCCTCTTAAAAAGAGGACATCTGGCAAACTAAAATGTGCAAATAATTAAATTAATATGAAGACAAACTTCCTTTGGTTTGTTTTGATTTTTTCCCTTTAACACAAGAGGTTCCAATAAGAGACAGGCTTGCAACATATATGAACAGCTATATGTTTTGCATCGCAGTCATCAAAACACACAGTATTAATTATTGTATTTGGGGAATGAACCCATTTTGTGAATGCTTTATAGTGGTGTAGAAGCAATAATGGAGAAGAAAGTAATTGAGAGGAAAAGGCCACCTGCATGAAGTTTTCCTTTTATTTTCTTATGTTCAGTTGAGCAGGATTTATGCTTGATTAAGTTACTGTCTTTTATCATAATTAAAGAAAAATGTTGTGGAGAATGAACTAAAAACATGGCTCAATGAAAAACAGATTGCCAGAGCTGCAGTGAAACAAAGGTGCCCTGTCACACATGTTGCCTCCTTTTTCCTGAATAATGACCAGTCAGTCAGAAAGATTTATCTGCTGTGAGAATGGATCAACTCTGTTTTTTAACCATGGGGAGAAGGAGGAGGAAGAACCGAGAGAGTGTTTTAAGATTTCACGAGTTGGTGGGAAATTACCCTGGGATGATTTGCCAAGGAATCCCAGCAACAGTACTTATTCATAAAACAGTTATATATTTGTTTCTACTATTTCTACCCTCAAACGAAAATAGGTTGAATTCAACAGAATTTAAATGAATTATATGCATGACTTGATTTAAGGAATTAATTTTTTGTTATGATTCAGAATCTTCCATATTCTATTCTATTAGAAGGGGCACGAACCGGTCCATGAGCCAGAATTTGGTATGAACTCGGCCCAGTTCGTAGCCTCCAAACTGATGTTTGGGGAAGGTGCCTTCCCTGAACATTTACTGGTCTTTTGCCCATCTCGGCTGTTCAGGCCATTTCAGTCTAACAGCAGACAGGCACACCAGCTGCAAGCCATTTCAGCAGTCCATTTCACTTCCCCCTTCTTGGAACTGTCCGGTTCAATTCGAGCATTTTGGGCTCAGTTGGGTTTGGGATTTGGTTTGGGACCACCTTGAATCTCAAACCAAACCGGAATTTTTTGGTTCATGCCTATCGTATCCTATGCCTATCATGCCTATCCTAGCCCTTGAAATCCGTGCATTCAGACTGGATTAACTTTGTATAAGACTGCATTGTTAATTCCAGGTTTTCTTCATGTAACTATCTACAAAGAGTAACACACACTGTGAAAACTGTAGTGTAATGCATGAATTAAAGAAGGGATTCAACACGTATCATGGCTTTTATTTCTCCTTTTTATTTTTCGGTTTGCTCCATGAAGGTTTTAGTAGATTACTGTAAACTAGAATTAATTTCAGGTATGGAAGGGAACTTGATCATTCATATTGCGGAGTTATTTATCTTTTTGACATATTTGGGGCCAAGGGGGGGATGAATAATTGTGCATTGAGTGCGCTAGCCTATTGGTATTGATTTTTATTGTTACTCCCCAATTGATTAGTGATTAACTTGTTGAGTATTTGATTAATTTGACAAATGAATTTTGGAAGCCCTATTTGTTTAATTAGTTAGTTTGCTAGTCAAGTTTCCAAATTAATTAATAGGAAGCTATCCGGTGTTTAGTGAAAATTTGCCATAGATTAGCTCAGCCATTAGTCATAGTAACAGGGCGGGGGGGGAGTGCGGACTAAGGGGCGGGGGGGAGTGGCAATGTTCATATGGGGGGCTTACTCCCTCAGGGCGCTCACCCCACTGGAGATCACGGGCATAGAGTGTGTCGGCCTGATGTTGGGGGACTGAGGAGAGTTTGGCAATCTGGCTGGTGTATCGACCACCTAACACACCGCCCAGTAGCCTGCCATCCCTGATGGAGCCAGTATCAGGCTGGGCGTTGGAGCACCCTAGGCTTTTGGTCTTGGGTGAGTTCAATGTCCATGCCGATGACGCGGCTTCCAATCGGGCTGTGGACCTGGTTTCGTCCATGGTGGCACTGGGACTCTCCCAGCTTGTAGCAACCCCCACACACCAGGCTGGGCACACGCTTAATTTGATCTTCGTGGCGGGGATTATAGTGGACCGGATAACTGCTGTAGCCGTTCCATGGTCGGACCACTATGCCCTGAAGGCCTGTCTGAATGTTCCACCCCGACCCTGTTTAGGCGGCGAGCGGATTGTAGCTCGCCCGCGGAGCCAAATGGACCCTGTACAGCTTCAGACGGCTTTGCGGGATCTGATGCCCCCTGTCGGCTCATTGGATGAGCTTGTGGAGGATTGGTATAACCAACTCTCCTCAACCATCGATGAGATCGCTCCCCGATGCCCTCTGCGCGCTCACTCTAGGCTTGCCCCCTGGTATAAACAGGGGTTGTGGCTTATGAAGTGGGAGCTGAGACAATGGCCCCGTGCCCGCGATGAAGCATCAAGAGCATCTTAAAAGACGTTTATGAGATCCTATGAAATGGCAGTCAAGGCTGCTAAGAAGGAATTCTATGCAGTTGCGACTGCATCCACGAGCTCATGCTCTGCCCAATTATTTAGAACGCTTCGGTCTTTGACAGCTCTGCCACAGGGCAGACAAAATAGTAGGGAATTGGAAATTGGCTGTGAGGCTTTTGCAAGCTATTTCGCGGAGAAAGTCTTGGCGCTCTGCTGTTACCTCCCCGCCACAGTTGATACAGTGAGTGAACTTAAGGCCCCTTGCGCATCTTCGATTTTGGGTTTAGAGTGTTTCGACCTGCTCAGTCTGGAAGAAGTTGACAGATTGCTCGTATCGGTGCACCCAACCACATGCTGCCTTGATCCGTCCCCTTCCTGGCTCATTAAAGTGGGCCACGAGGAGTTTCGAGGTGCCTTAAGGGACATTGTCAACAAGTTCCTCTTGGAGGGACGGTTCCCAGAAGCACTGAAGGAGGCGATGGTCTGTCCCCTCTTGAAAAAAACCTTCTCTGGACCCGGCTGAATTGGCCAACTATCGGCTGGTGTCCAATTTGCCCTATCTGGGCAAACTGATTGAGAGGGCAGTGGCGACACAGCTACATATATTTCTGGATGACGTTTCTATCCTTGATCCATCCCAGTCCGACTTCTGCCCGGGTCATGGGACGGAGACAGTACTGGTTGCCCTTACTGACAACCTCTGGAGGCATCTGGATCGGGGCGGTGTGGTGGTGCTGTTGTTGTTGAATTGGTCGACCACCAGCTGCTGACCCACTGCCTCGCTGATGTGGGGATACAGGGGCTCGCCCTTCAATGGCTTGCATCTTTTCTCCAAGCTCGAGGACAGAGGGTGGCGCTAGGGGAACAGCTGTCCCAGAGGCACCCACTTGAATGTGGTGTGCCTAAGGGGGTGGTGCTTTCCCCGATGTTGTTTAACATCTACATGCACCCCCTTGCCCAGATTGCCCAGAGGTATGGGCTGGGGTGTCATCAATATGCAGATGACACCCAGCTCTATCTGATGTTGGGTGGCCAGTTGGGCTCCGACCCAGACGATCTGAACCGAACCTTACAGGCCGTGGCTGTGTGGCTCAGGCTGAGTCAGCTGAAACTAAACCCAGCGAAGACGGAGGTCCTGTGCTTGAGTCAGGTCGGTTCAGGGTTGGGGATCCCTCTCCCAACCTTCGATGGGGCGCCTCTGGTGCCAGCGTCGGAGGTTAGGAGTTTGGGAGTGCTCCTGGATCCCTCCTTAACCATGGAGGCCTTTTACCATCTTAGGCTGGTGCGGCAGTTGGTTCCCTTCCTCGACCACGATGACCTGGCTACAGTGATCCATGCGACAGTCATCTTGAGGCTAGACTACTGTAACACTCTCTACATGGGGCTGCCATTGTTGCAGATCCGGAAGCTGCAGCTGGTGCAGAATGAGGCGGCCCGGCTGTTGATGGGCCTCCCCAATTGGGAGCACATCCAGCTTGGGTTGAAAGCACTGCACTGGCTGCCAATAGCATACCGGATCCGTTTCAAAGTGCTGGTGCTTACCTTTAAAGCCCTATATGGCCAGGGTCCGACATACCTGAGGGACTGCCTTTCCCCATACGTACCATCAAGAGCACTTCGGTCGGGGACTCAACCTCGCCTGGTGATTCCAGGCCCCCGGGAGGCAAGGCTTGCTGCAACTAGGGCCAGATCCTTTTCAATGGCGGCTCCTACCTGGTGGAATGAGCTCCCGAAGGAGATCAGGGCCCTGCGAGACCTCATACAGTTCCGCAGGGCCTGCAAGATGGAGCTCTTCCACCAGGTGTTTATGTAGGAGCCGCCACTACCACCAATGGTGTGGGTAACAACTGGGTAAGAGGACGGCCCTTGAAGATCTGCCATGGGACCGCGCTGGGTTGGTACCACTGGACTGGCCACATACCAGCTACAGGACACTATCTACCTCCAATGAAAGATCCAGCACCGACTGTTGGAAGACCATCTTGTTCTTTATAGAGCACTTTTCTTTTGTGATTTGAGGATTTTATTTTTGTTTTAAGTTGTTTTAATCTTGTTTTATATTTGGGCATTGTTGCCCTCTTGTAAGCCGCCCTGAACCCGCTCGTGGGGAGGGCAGAGTAAAAATACTAATAGATAAATAAATAAATAAATGTATAACTCTAATTCTATAATATTACAGCCAGACTTATTTTAGATGGATGTTAGTTGTGTCATGTTTCTCAGAGAGATCAGCATCCTTGTGGTGAGTGCTTCTCCAAATCAAATTATTTATTAGTCCTCACCATGTGACTCAAGACCATCCTGAAACCATTTTCACTTCCTGTGTACCATTTTTGCTGGATGCTAGGCTGAGAGAAGTTGTGACCATTTAGATACAACAATTTAGCAGCACTTTCTGTGTGATTCAGGGCTGTAATGTGGGGAATTTCTCCATTTTCCCAGCAAAAATAATATAAAGGCAGTTAAAATGGCACCAATATGGCCTTGAGTCACATGACTGTTGAATAATTTGAGTTGGGGAAAAACTCACTACAAGGATGATGATCACTCTGAGGAACATAGAATGTGAGCCAGGCTGTAGTAATTTGTGGCATATCAACAACTTGAAAAAATACAAGAACCAACCCTGGCAATCTTCTCTGCCTAAGCTTCTGGAGGTGATTCTGAATTTGCTACTGGTGATCAAGTGAGTAGTTATGTACAAGCCCATAAACCAATAATGTAGGAGATGGTGGTCATAACAATCTTGTAAGACTAGATAATAAGTCAATGTGGTGTCTCATTCCCTTTGGATTTTATCAGTAGTGAGAGACCAAAGAATCAGCAGTGGTGAACAAGAAGCATGTGGTGACAAAGAAATGTGAGACTTGGGGAATTAAAGGATCATACCTTGAATTGTAACATTTCCTGTAATAAAAATGAGTCACAATTCCAACTTGCCTACCAAGTAGGGATGGGCACAAACCCAAAAATTCCGGTTTGGTTTGGGGCAGTCCCGAACTGAACCTCAAACTGAACTAAGCCCAAAATGCCCAAACCAAACGGACCAGTTTGGATCCCCCTTTCTCCCAGCTGTACCAGGCCGCAGCTGGGAGAAAGGGGGGGGGATCACCTGGGAAAAGTTAAATAGCTGGCAGTCAGTTAACAATGGTTTGTAGCCATTTTAAACTTAACAGCTGATGGGTGGACCTGCCCCGCTGTTAGGTATAAATGGCTGGCAGCCATTTCAGCAGTCCCATTTCGCTTTCCCCCACTTCCAATTCTATGGTAAAAATGGCTTCTACCATAGAATTTTCACCCAAATACCAGAGCATTGCCAAATGTTGCCAATGTGACATGTCACTTCCGGCACATGTCGGAAATAATATTGCTGCATTGACAGTGATGTAGCCTTAGCCTCCCTCCTGCTCCTGGTAAGTCCCCTGGCCAGCCAGCTGATTGGTGATCCCCCACCTCCAGTGGGGGGCTGGCAACCCTAGATCCAAGTTTTAATTAAACACTAAATACAATTGTTTGACCCATTCAACTTTTTGGGAATAATACTTAAAAAATTATTTAAGGTTGAAGAAAAGTCATATTTTTGAGATTTGCAGCTTAATGTGAAACTATTCTATTTTTTCACCATCTATTTAACTTTAAGAGTCACTGAAGGATCTATTAGTGGTGAGCCACAGATAAGTCACCTTTAGTTCCTATTTAGCTGCATGATTCCATGATACAAATAAGATTAAGGGTCATCTGTTTTTCATTTAGGATCCCACCATCTCACACTAGCATAGGAATCCCAATGGGAATATATGCACTTCCTTTTCCAGAACTAATCTACAAACAGGTTTATATCATCATCAAAAGGAAAACTTTGAACTTTTAGAGGATGGGGCTGGTTTTGGAGTTTGTAGGGTATAACTGATGATAGCAATGAAAGTGAGATTGTTTAATATGAGGGAGAGCAGAATCCAGTGCAATTTGCCTGTAGTATTTGAAACTTTAATGGCTACACCTTTTTTTCCCTCCCATGCTGCTTCTGATCACTTGAGTAACTATTTGCTTTGGGGGCAATGTTTTAATTAACTGTGTATAATGCCATCTGAATCATTTACAACAAGATGTAGTGGGTTGTACAAATGCTATGGTAGTCTTTTATGCATATGAACAGTTGTAAAGAGGCAACAAAATATGAAAATAATGCTATTTTGAAAAAATCCTACAATACTAAATAAAGAAGGCAAACATTTCCTTTGAAAAATCTGTTATTTGAATGTAAATTTTTCGTGGTAAGTGGGTAATAACTGATAACTTTACAGTTTGAAGTTTCTTCTTCAGTGTCAGGACAGGAAAGGAAAAGAGTTGACCCATTTTCTGGTTCGGGAGGGAGAGCCAACAGAACTTTCTCTTCTAGTTGGAAAGGAAGGCCTCCTAGTTCTTGGCCCTTCTTATTGACCACAAATCTTTTCTTCCTACTCCAGGAAATTTTCTGGGCCTGGTACCTACCCCTTTCACAGTTGGATGGGATGATTTAGACTAGAGCAGTTTTTCCTTGCCTAATGAGTCATCAGACATAATGTAACAGCAGCCCTGCTGGATCAGACCAAGGATCCATCTAGTCCACAATAGTGTAAAAGTGTCAAATCTGCTCTGGCTCATGCTCAGAGGATTCCTTGGAAGAAGGAGACTTCGTAAGGGGAGAGAATTCCCCCTATGGTCATTATTAGACCTTGGGATTCTTATATCTCAGTACTTCAGAAGAAAACCCCCCTGCCTTCACTTCCACAGCCAGTTCCTATCAGCTAAAGCAGGGGTCTACAAACTTTTTCAAAAAAAAATTTTTTGGGGGATTTACATGTTCAACATTTAAAAACATTCCCTCTTCATATCCATTTCACATATTACCTCCCTCCCCCCTTTGGTTGGCTTCCCGCAATGCTTCCCCCTGCCCCCAAACATTTTTATATTTCAAGGTAACTATCTCTCTTACACTTCAGAAATTTCTACATTTCAAGTCTAATAATTTTCTAAATACAGTAAAGTGTTTTTAACGTCCCAATTTCTTTCTAAATATTCTTTAAAATCTTTCCACTCTTCAAAAAAGTCTTTATCTTCTTTATTGTTCAACTTCTTCGTTATTTTATCCATTTCTGCCATATATAGAACTTTTTGTATCCATTCCCATTTGTCCGGTATTTTCTTCTGTTTCCAGCATTGAGCATAAATCATTCTTGCCGTACTAATTAAATACCATAGCAGTGTCTTTTTTTCTACATTAACTTCCTCCATCTTAAGATCTAGAAGTAGTATCTCTGGTTCTTTCTTAAAATTACATTTCAAAATTTTTTGCATTTCTTCATGAATTTCTGTCCAAAAACTCACAGCTTTGTCACAAGTCCACCACATGTGATAGAAAGAGCCTTCCTTTTTTTACATTTCCAGCATTTGTTAGACATGTTTACATTCATATTTGCTATTTTCTTTGGAGTCATGTACCACCTATACATCATTTTATAACAATTTTCTTTAGGGGTCTACAAGCTTTTTGAGCCTTTGGGATTCTGAAGCAGTGCGGTAGGCGTAGCCACAAAATGGCTACCATTAAATAGCTGTAGGCAAAGTCACCACAAAATGGCTGCTGCAGCTTACCTTGTGCTGTAGTGGCAGCTGCTGCCAAGAAAGCTGTTAAAAATCTGCAGTCAAATTTCCATTAACCAATCATGAGCCTTGGTTAAAAACCCCACCCACTTTCTAAAAACACATGGCAAATGCCAGTAAGGAATTGGCGGGCACTGTGGCTCCCACAAACACAACGTTGGGTACTCCTGAGCTAGAACTTCAGCTAGATCAGAAGCCTTCTTCACCGTACCCCTTCTGTCACCATTCCCGCAACTTATCAGGAGATCCTAATGAGCATACTAAAATACACACAGTAAGAAGGTGGCTTTTTCATATCTTACAGAAGAAGAAGAAGAAGAGATTGGATTTATACCCCGCCCTTCACTACCCAAAGGTGTCTCAGAGCGGCTTACAAACTCCTTTCCCTTCCCCTCCCCACAACAGACACCCTGTGAGGTAGGTGGGGCTGAGAGAGCTCTTGACAGAAACTGCTCTTTTTCAAGAACAGCTGTGCCAGAGTTATGGCTTGCCCAAGGTCATCCAGCCAGGTGCAAGTGGAGGAGTGGGGAATCAAACCCGGTTCTCCCAGATTAGAGTCCGCGCACCACTACACCAAACAGGTTGCAGCAGCCATATCCTTGACAATGTATGAAATCTCAGCATATGTGCATGACAACAAAACATTTAAATGACTTGTCACCATGCTGAAAAATGTAGGCTGCTGTAGCTTCTCCACATCAGCTGTTATTTTATCTGCCTGAATAATTTCACTATCAGTTCCTGCAGAGGTGTCAAAGAAATGGGCTGCGGGCTGAATCCGGCCCACTCAGGGCTGTAATCTGGCCTGAGAGCAGCTGACTCTGTGCTGCTTCCTGCTTCCTGTTTCTAACATCACAGCTCCTTTCCACCAGTCTCTTCTAGTTCCTGCTTCAGAGGAAAGATAGCCTTCCCTCGATTGGCTGAGGATTCCTCCCCCTCTGGGGAGGGAGAGGAAGGAAGAGAGACAGAGAGGGGGGGGGAAATGGCATCTCGTGGGACTTTTCAGAAGACCAGCAATGTTTTATTCCAGATATAAGCACACTTTTTCTTCAGAGAGAGAGAGAGGGAGCCAGCCAGCCAGCCAGCTAGCCAGAGGGAGCATGCCAGAGAGAAGGAGAGGTAGAGAGAGAGAGTGTCCTATGTTTAGACCATTTTTTTTTAATTCTAGGTATGGGGCTGAGTCCTGTGTTTAGACAAAAAAAAGTTTTATTCCAGGTATTGGGGGGGGGGGGTTTCCTGTGTTTAAGACCAAAAAACATTTTATTCCAGGTATAAGAGGGAGAGAGGGAGCACACCCCATATCACTTGAAGAGATCCTCCTTTCCATTTCTAACAGATCGGGGGGGAGAGAAACCTAACAGCACAGCTTGCATTCCTTTTTAGTGAAAGGGAGCAAGAGTACAGCAGTACCTTAATGACTAACAAAATTTGTGTCAGGGCATGAGCTTTCATGAATCACTGCTCACTTCCTCAGATACAGCTGGAATGTGAGCCCATCTGTCCTTATATCTTGGAGAGTGAAGTGATTTCAGATGCTAAAAGACGATAGCAGGCATTGGTAATGAGAGAAGAAACCTAGGTCTCTATTCAGTCCAGGAGTTTGCATTGTGTTGAGCTTCATGATCAGTTGCAATTCAGCAGTCTCTCTTTCTAATCTCACTTTGAAATTCCTTTGTAGAAGAAGAAGAAGAAGAGATTGGATTTATACCCCGCCCTTCACTTGGAGTCTCAGAGCAGCTTGCAAACTCCTTTCCCTTCCCCTCCCCACAACAGACATCCTGTGAGGTAGGTGGGGCTGAGAGAGCTTTGACAGAAACTGCTCTTTTCAAGAACACCTCTGACAAAACTATGGCTTGCCCAAGGTCACACAACAGCTGCAAGTGGAGGAGTGGGGAATCAAACCGGTTTTCCCAGATTAGAGTCCGCAGCTTCATTATCAGTTGCAATTCAGCAGTCTCTCTTTTTTAACCAGTACACCAAACTGCTTTGGAAGAGCACTGCTACTCTTAGGTCAGCAACTGAATGCCCTGGAAGGTTAAAATGTCCCCCCACTGGTTTTTGAATGTAGTGCTTTCTAATAGTGGTAGAAGAGTAAAAGTCCAGTAGCACCTTTAAAGACTAACAAAATTGTGGTGGGATATGTGCTTTTGTGAGTCACTGCTCACTTCTTCAGACTTCTTTAGAAGAAGAGATTGGATTTATACCCCGCCCTTCACTTGGAGTCTCAGAGCAGCTTGCAAACTCCTTTCCCTTCCCCTCCCCACAACAGACATCCTGTGAGGTAGGTGGGGCTGAGAGAGCTTTGACAGAAACTGCTCTTTTCAAGAACACCTCTGACAAAACTATGGCTTGCCCAAGGTCACACAACAGCTGCAAGTGGAGGAGTGGGGAATCAAACCGGTTTTCCCAGATTAGAGTCCGCGCACTTAACCACTATATCAAACTGGCTCTCTCTTAACCAGTACACCAAACTGCCTTGTAAGAGAACTGCTACTCTTAGGTCAGCAACTGAATGCCCTGGAAGGTTAAAATGTCCCCCCACTGGTTTTTGAATGTAGTGCTTTCTAATAGTGGTAGAAGAGTAAAAGTCCAGTAGCACTTTTAAAGACTAACAAAATTGTGGTGGGATATGTGCTTTTGTGAGTCACTGCTCACTCCTTCAGACTTCTTTCCATTTATTCTTTGCATTCGCCTGGACTGAATCCTCCTGTACCAAACTGAGTCCTAGGTTTCCTGTTTCATTACTAATGCTGATATCTCCACGTCTCTGTATATCACACCAATTCTGATATCTCCACCCCTCTGCATATCACACCTAATCTGATTACGCCCACTATTTCCATTCGGCATCTGAAATCATCTTTATAACGTTCATATTTCTGGTACCTTGTGTTACATTTTATGGCACACTAGGGTTGCCAGGTCTTACCTGGACGCCAGCAGGGGGGTCCCGGTCCCTATGTTTTTTCCTTAAACAATAGACTGCCCCCCCCATGACGTGCCCTGTGCAATGACGTCACCTCTGGGTGATGTCATTGCTGGGTACGTTGGTGAAAACGCAGCACTTTGGGGACAAGGTTTCCCCCACCAGCTGGATTGGGGCCGGCAGATCAGTGGCTGCGAAAGCGGGCAAAGCCCCGCCCCTGTCGGGGGAATGGAAACCCTATGGCACACATGGCCCGGGCCAATAAAGTGATATTTATGTCAGATCCAGCCCTCGTAACAAATGAGTCTGACACCTCTGAGTCACTGTTTGCTAATCAGATGATCTCACAGTTGAAGACCATGTGCCGTAATTTCATATTACAAACACAAATCTTGCCTCAAATATACATTGGAATGCAATTTGTCTAACAGTCAGTAATGATGAGTTGGATCTTTTAAAATTATGAAACAAAGAAGAGGAAAATAAAAGAAGTATTAATAAATTAACACTCAATTGTTTTGCCACTTATTTTTAGTAATATATTACATGCTAAATAAAGTTTGGTATACTGTAATTGTCTTGTAGCAGATGTCATAATCTTGGAAAAATAACTGCTGTGTGGGTTTATATAAATGCTGTTCAAAATGGATCCTTCTAATTTTGACATAGTCTTTTAAACAGCCAATAATTGGTTACAGTGGTACACTTTTGCAAAATGGTCCACCCACTGAACATCTTAGTTATTTAGCAAGTCAAGACAAAGCAAATAAATAAATAATGATGATAATAGAAAGTAGCACTTCCCTGTACTTTAGCATACCTTTTGAATGCCTTGTCTTAACTGAGTCCTTGTTTTATCACTGGACACATGTAAGAGGTTTTCTGTAAGGCCCCCCTCCCCATATTCTGGGCAGTAAGGCATATTATCTGGGAATAGTCTTATTCTTAAGTATGAGACAGCTATTTTGACATTTCAGGCAGCTGTTTCCTGTGAAAAATACCATGCACAATCTTGGGGAAAAAAACTATAAAAGAAATGTAAAAGAAAATATGACTACTCAGTGGCAGTGAGCATACAGGCGGATAGCAGAGTACAAGCAATGCAGAGGTAATTACTGCCTTTCAATAGCCATTAGTTTCAGATTTAGATTAATTTTACTTTGGGGAAAGCTTCCCATTCCTTTTGGTCAAACAAAACCACTAGAGTTTATGATTGACAGGGCAATTAATTTTTCAGCATTTTCCTTAGATCTGTATGAAGCAAAAGTGCCAAAACACTTGATGGTATTTTGTCTCTCTTTAGCTGTGGGCTGGAAAGTTGCTGGGAAACATGTAGTCATTGCTAAACCAGTTTTCTGCTGACTTCAAACTGGTTTGTGGTTTTGTAACGGCAGACTACAGGGAACCAAAAGATATCTGGACTGCCTTTTACCCAATGATTCCTGAATCGCTGACTGCTTCATGCGTATGGGTTGTGGGAAGTGTTCTTTCACTCATCCCAAGAATGGAGCACTATGTGGTCAAAATCCTCGATTGTGTGAAATTAAAATTAGTTCCTAAGAATAGTTTTACTTGTTTAATTCCTGGCAGCAGCCAAGTGGGTTTGTTTGAGAGGATGATGTTTTAGAGCAGAGGTGTCAAACTCATTTATTACGAGGGCTGGATCTGACATAAATGTCACTTTGTCCAGCTGGGCCATGTGTGCCATAAGATGTAATGCCAGGTACCAGAGATACAAACTTTATAAAGAACACAGGAAAACCCAATTAATGATATTATTTTTTACTCAAAATATGAACATGCTTAAAACATTGACACCCTTACAGTATTTCCTTTATTTAACAGTTTTTGATAACTGGCATCTCTTGCTCTGGAGTCAACATCTGTGCTGTACAATCTTGAGTATGCCGTTTAGGTGTGTGTCTGTAAGCTGTGATTGTACTTTTGATTGATTTTATTTATTATTTTACTGATTTACTTTTGATGTATTACAGAAAAGAGCTGTTCATAGATGTACATTGTCCCAAACATAGGCAGAATTTCAGAAACAAAAGCCTTAAATTGGCTGTAATTCGGTAAAAATTTCCTAATGCCAACTTCAGAAAGCTTATCCTTCAGTACAGCATCACATTGCTCCCCCACCTATCTACAATTTGTGGCATCCTTTCATGGTAAGTGGGGAGCAGTGTGAATCTCCCATTTTGCTGACTGTACTCACTCACTATGTGTAATCCACCTTGAGTATGCCTCCCACTTTAGAGAAACGTTTGCTGTCGACGCCGCCTCCTGAGCACAAGTAGTCCCAGGGGTCCCAGAGGTCTCTGAAAATACACTTCCCCAGTACACTAGATCAGTAATTTTTTTCTCTGCAACCCTGGAAACATTTTTATATGTGTAGGGTTTCTTCCCCACTTAGAGATCCCCACACCAAAATGTACACATATAATATAACCTTTTCAAGGAACTGGAGCCACTGCCCTCAATACTTTCTCAATCCATCGTAAAAATCATGAACCCTCCACAGATTCAACAGATACTTGTCAATGGCCAGAACTCCTAAATCAGCCCATTTCCTCCACCACCTCTGTGTGATTCATCCACACCAATACACTCTCCTCCAAATCTCAAGTCTGTTCCCACTGACCACTCCTTTCCTTGCGCTTCAGTCCCACTTAGAGACCTGACCTTCCACAAAGACACACGTACCCCGCTTGGTGCTGAGGTTCAGGCCTGGGTTCTAACAACTGGGAGACCGAAGTTCAAAGCCCCACTCTGCCATGGAGGTTGCTGGTGACTTTGGGCCAGTCACTCTCTCAGCCTAATATATATCCCCCGATTTCACAGGCTCATGCAGAGGAGAAGAAGAAGGTGGTGGTGACAGTGAAAAAGGAGGCAGCTTCTGCTGCTAGAGTGAAGGGGGAGGCAGGAGGAGGAGGAGAGGGTGTGGCGGTTGCACATGCACACTCTGGCCCAACAGAGAAAGAGGAAGGGGGGGTGGACCGTTCAGCCAGCTGATCTTACGTGGATCTTTTTGCTGCTCCTGCTGCCACTGCCGCCACCACCCTCTATGCTTGTGGGCCGGATAACAGATCTGGACAGGCTGGTTCTGCCCTCCCAAGCTGTATGTTTAATACCCCTGTTTTAGCACATGAAAATGATTATGAAGATGAAAATGGAACTAATCCCATTGTAAAAGGGAAATGGAATGTTTGTGTAATTACGATAGTTCATTCCAGAAGCACCTGTCATCAGTTCAGGTGTTTCTTCATTATTGAGAAGATTTATTTAATTGGGGAACTGCTGGGGTTATATCTCTATAGGTTGGTTGTTCGGAAAGAACCCATGCAGGTAGTTAGCGTATGCACTTTGTTTTGATAACTGTGATTCTTAAGATGATCCTCATTTTATTTCTTCTAGCTTATTGTGCCATTTTTAAAAAATTTCTTTTTGTTTGAAGTTTACTCTGCATGTGAACAGCTAAGATTCCGCCTTTCCCCAAGTTTATAGCAAGACTCTATAGCAGCTGATATCTTGACTCCACCAAGCAATGAATGCCTCCTTTGAGGCACCTAGAGCAGGACTTGTTTAGGATCTTTGGATGTGTTGGGCATCATTATGGACCCAGCCTCCATAGTTTATGTACTGGGAGGTCCAAAAGAGGAATCTTATTTTTTTCTGTTAGCGGACTAAGGCTGATCTCCACCTTTTGCCTGTGTGTAAGAAGGCTTTATCAGATAGTTTAATTGATCTTGCAAGGGGGGAACACTCATACATCTGGGTGAACAATATAACATGAACAACATAACATAAAATGCAAAACTGTAAGCACGAGGCTTTTATTGTTGTATGGATATAACACAGATAGGCAATGATTGTGAATGATAGGGTAAAGCCACAGTTTCCTGAAACAGCTACTGGCTCATATAGCATGACTGGAAAGCTTGCTGTAAATATATGGTACTTGTGGTTCCCTTCTTAACCAGTGGCGCCAGGAATTGGTCCCATGGTTTTAATTTTTTTCCCTTTAAAACGGTCCGTATTTTGTTACATTATTAAGGGATTTTTAGTGCTATTGTTCCATATTTGAATCTTTAATAGCTTTGAGGTATGCCTTCATGCTTTTACGTATGGATGTCATCAGGATCCCAAGTAGTGTATGTGTTCTATATCTTTATGTAACCGTTGTTCTTGACTCTCTGCCCAGGTTTGAGTTATTAGGTTTCCCTCTGCTAGAACAGAAATTAATCTAGCTTTCTTTTTTTGACTGTACAAAGGGGCCTTCTTTTTAGTTGTAGTGAATTAGTTTTACTGTAGGCAGCATAACTGTATATTACTGTTCTATTTTTTAAAAGTAGGAACAAGCCATTTATTTTTATGAATGTTTCAATTGTAAAAAGGTGTAGCATTTAATTATGAATTATTAAGTTATATTTTGAACTGAGTCCCCTAGTTTTTCAGATGCTTTGATGCACTGTAATTTTTGCAATGTATTATAAATCTGTAGCACAGTTTGAAAAGTGTAGACATTATCCACCTTACTTTTTCCCATCCAGGCCTTATCACCCACCTTTCTGCTTAAATGTGAATTGAGGCCATGCATTTTATTTAGCTAGACCTGTGTGTGAACAAGGGATGAGTACAAGAGGAAATGGACCAAAACAGAGAACACTGAAGCAGATTGCAGATGATGACATGGACTGGGATACAGGGAAACTGGGAAACTGAGAATCTAGACACACAAATAAAATAAATATGAAAAAGCTGATCACTTTGTTCATCGTCTTAGTACCTGTGCATTCTCATATGGATTGCTGCACTATGCAGGTCTGCTGCAGAGAGATTTTGAAGATCAAAAACTCCAGAGGGCTGCTACTTCCACCTCCACGTTGCTTTCCCACCTTTTACAAAGTAAAATCAGGAGGCGGAACACCCTTCCCTCAGTTCTCTCTCTGCTGCCTTGGAGAGAAGTTTCTTCTCTCTATAGTGAGCAGTTGATTCTCATAGTGAGATCACCTGAAATCAATGTCTCTTGCCACGGCTATATTCTTAGAAGTGACCACAGTGTTCGCCAAATTGCCTTGAATTATTGATTAGTCTAGGGGAGGTTAAGATTATTAATTGGCAATAGGCAAATTAGGGTTCACACCAATGTATACCGAAGTCCCACCTTTGCTGTAAGTATCAGAACAGACACAGAGACTGTATTCAGTAAAATATAATGTCTTTTTACTGGAGGATAATGTCTTTTTACTGAAGGATATGTATCATTCAAACAATACACAAACACACACACACATTTATACTTATTCTCAGAAATAAAGATAGATCCTTAACACAGTTGCATTAGCAGGACATTCGTTGGTTGTGTGATATTTACCTGTCCTTATTGATTGAGCCGTTCCAATGGAAGAATGGAGGGGTTTAGAAATAGAAGATGGGGAAACACGTGCTCTGAACCGGCAGAACCACGTGGACTCTAGGTACAGACTAGAGTTTAAAGATAGAGGTAGGGTATATGGATAGCAAGCTGGACATAAGAGGGTTAAAGCTTCGATAGGGGTCGTGGAGAGGGTAAGAGAGCGACCATGTGGTCGGCCAGCATCTTTTATACCATGGTGTGTGTGTGTGTGGGGGGGCTGGCTAGGCTGGCCACATCCCCCTATGACACCTTCTGTTAGTACGTCCCATAAAACATGCTATTGGATGGCTGGAAGAGGGGAGGGGGACTAAGGAGTGGTCAATATTGAGAGCTAGAAACTTAGACTAAGGACTGGCACCTGGATGAAGGATGATTGAATCATCGGGCTAGGGCTGTTGTCTCTTGATGGCCCTAGCCAGTTGGCTGATGGTTGAGCAATTAGTTGCTAAGCAACTATTATTGGAGTACGTGCAGCGTTGGAGGTTTGGAGGAGGGGGGTTGCCTACATGTGCTTGAAGAAACTCCTAATGGAGTTTGAAGTTCTCTGGCCTTGTGCCTTTCCATGGCATGGCGTCTGAGGCTTTGTACAGGCTTATGGAACTGCTTCATCTCACAGCAGGTGAGATGTCTGGTGACTCTGGACTATCACTGTGGCAGCAACACTAAAGGAAGGTGTCCCTCTTTCAGGTGTGCAGTCTCAGGTGAGGTATTCCCAGTTCTCCATGTTGTACAGTCCCTTTGCACAGTTCATATTCCATAAAAACACATTGATAGGCTTGCAGGGCAACAACAGGTCCCTGTCTTAGACAAGCCTCTCTGCCACCCTTATCCCACAGAATCAAAAACCAATATGACACCAAGAAAGAAGGCTGTTGATTTCTATTCCAGCATCCTATAGCCAACTCACAGGTCATTAAAACAATCCAGGAGAGAAAGAAAAAGGTCTCCTTTGCCTTGGCCTTCAAAATTGCAAATTAACAATGTATAATGGCCAGTTACCAGTTTTTCCTATTCAGTGCTCCCTATCTAGAACATCTGCCAGGGGAAAACTACAAACTCGCCAAGTTTCTGGTACTAGAAGCGTCAAAGCTCTCCAAGCTCCTTAGCCAAACACATGTCAGATGGTGTGACCCACAGCCTGGTGACAGCGATATCACTCTGATGCCATTCCTGGCTTTGTTCCACAGCCTTACCAAGTGAAACTTGAGGCAGAGTTTAAGACATCCCACTGTCTAGTGAACTGTTTAGTAATAAAACCAGCGAGGCATTCACTAAGAAGATGGAAGATAAAATTATGGCTCCAAACCCACAGTGGCCAAGACCATACTTTAGGCCTTATCATAACCGCTATAGAGGCAGAGGGCAGCAACTTCCACAAGCCAACTCTTTCTATAAGCCTCCTCAGCAACCACACACTTTTCCTATTGCTAACCATACGAGAAGATTCCCCTTTCAAAAGGAACAGTCCAGATCTCAATCTCCAAAACTGTCCTACCCTCCCAGGCAGGGTTTTTGACGATTACAGACTATGCCCAGTACAAAACCTTTCCTGCGTAACTTGGAAGGACATTTGTCAAGGTTGGATTTTGACCATAATGTCAAAAGTTTATGACATAGAGTTTCCCTTAGACTCATCCCTTGGGCGTATCCAGTCATTCAGTTTTTCCGGGAAGTAGTAATTACTCATATCAATGTTAATTGATTTTTGAGGATGCTTATGTACTTTTAAGCTACTTTTAAACTGTCTGCCTATCTTTTGGAGGCTGACCAATAGTAAAAAAATATGGACCCTCTGTGCCCTTATTACAGCTGAAAGACTTGTATTAAAATATCGGAAATATAAGTGTCTGCCTCTGATAAATCAGGGAATTGAGGCCCTTAGAATTCTTACCAATATTTGAATACATAGCATATAGACGACAGTTGTATATGTACTTATTTTTAAGGTAAAGGTTCCCTTGCTCGAAAGCCAGTCGAGTCTGACTCTAGGGTTGCGGTGCTCATCTCCATTTCAAAGCCGAAGAGCCAGCGCTGTCCGAAGATGTTTCCGTGGTCATGTGGCCGGCATGACTAAACACCAAGGCGCACGGAACGCTGTTACCTTCCAACCGAAGTGGTACCTATTTATCTACTTGCAATTCCTTGCTTTTGAACTGCTAGGTTGGCAGGAGCTGGAACTAGAGACGGGAGCTCACTCTGTCATGCGGCAACTCGGGTCTCGAACTGCTAAACTTCTGACCTTCCACAGCCTGCAGTTCAGCGTCTTAACCACTTGAGCCACCACAGCTCCTGCTCCTGCCAACCTAGCAGTTCAAAAGCAAGAAATTGCAAGTAGATTTATAGGTACCGCTTCGGTGGTACCTTGCTCGAAAGCCAGTCGAATCCGACTCTAGGGTTCCGTGCGCCTTGGTGTTTAGTCATGCCAGCCACATGACCATGGAAACATCTTCGGACAGCGCTGGCTCTTAGGCTTTGAAACGGAGATGAGCACCGCAACCCTAGAGTCGGATTCGACTGGCTTTCGAGCAAGTGAACCTTTACCTTTACTTATTTTTAGATATATGGAAATGTTTTATAGAAACTTATGTGTAGATATACCACCACAGTGTCTGGCTATGCTACCAATTTGTGCAAGCTAAGTGCCCAATATGCCTCAACACCCATTCTACCAGGGCATAATCGACCTCTGTAGAAATCCAGTGAGACCTTCTCATCAAAGAGCTTTGCAAAGCAGTGACCTTCCTCATGCACATTCTTTCAGTGCTGCTCTATGGACATCAATGCCATGAAAGATGTAGCAGTTGGAAATTCAGTACTCCCAACTGATATTCAAATAGGACCTCAGATCCATCTTCCAACACTTGGTATGTCAGCTTACTACTCTCCCATGCAGGACTGCACAGGTACCAAAGAACCTTTGCCCATCCCTACCTCCCCCCCCAATTATGAGACAAGAGTGAATTGTATAAATTATACAGATTTGATATTTGCTCTTCTTAGGTCCCCCCCACCACTCCAAATCATCTGTGCATTCATATTTTTGTAAATTCCTTCTCACACAGACAAATTATGGGGAAACTAAAATCCTTCAGGTCTGTATGGGGTGGAAGTTTTACATACCTGCCTGAAAATATATATTGGAGAACAGTGGTATGAGAGACTTTTTCTTGAATTTGAGCACGTATAGCATTGCACTTGTATATTGTTTCCATTTTCAGCCCTGGCCTTGAAAGATTGTCAGACAACTTTTGTTAGGAGGCAAGTTCCATGTGGATTAAGTATTTCTTTTTATGTGTGAGTCTTTTGTGTGTGTGCATGTGTATGCCTGCTTGCGAGCCTAGAAGTCATGGTGACTTCTGGCGACCTCTAGTAGGGTTAGGACATTTCAGAGAGGTGGCTTTGATATTACCTGACTCTGTGTCCCAGCCCTGGTATTCCTTGGAGGCTGCCCTTCCAAGTACTTGCCCTGTTTAGCTTCCGAGATCTTTTTTTTAAATTAACTCTCCTAAAAAGGAGAGAATTTTATTGCTTTTAAATTCAGAAAACGGGGAGGGTATATAGATGGATCAAGAAAAGTGGTGAGTGATGCTTTGATCTGAACTGAACTGGCAGAGACTGAGCAAGAGAGAGATCTTGGATCTTTGGCTTCTTCTGTGATTGTCCTGTCTTCTTTCGTCTTTAACTGTAAAAAATAAAGACCATTAGTATGTTAATAATGTCTCTTTGGGGTTAATACTGTCCTTTATTGCGCTTTCCGAACATATCTTCAGGTACTGGGGCGCTTCACTTTTTGCCTCTCAGGTTGTAAGATGTACCCTTTGCTGCTGCCACCTTCCGATTCTTTGTTCCCTCCCTCCGAGCTGCTGTCTTCTTCACTGCTAAATACTGCCCATTTGGCGAGTTCTGCCTCGTACTCTGAACTGGCGTGCCTCTTCAAAAAATCTTGAGCCTTGAAAATGGAGTCTATCTTTTCTCTCTTGTCTTTAAACTTAAAGACCAGTCCTTCTGTAATCAACCATCTTTAATTAACTTGTTGACTTTGCAAGAATACAGTCAGTCCCTTATATGCCTTTCATTTCATACAAATTTCAAATGGAACATCTTTTAAAATCCTTATGTTCTGCTTTCCGATCTTCAAAGGTTTTGATGAAGTTGCTTTCAAAATTTGATCTCTGATGCGCTGCTTGGTAAATTTCACAACCACTTCTGCTGGCAGATTATTTTTCCTTGTATAGATGGAATAGGCTCTATAGACCAAATCCATATATTCGCTTAATTTTTCCGCTTCACTGCCAGTTAGTGGTGCCAGAGCATCTGCCAACATGCTTCTGAGATCTTCTTTTTCTACCTCCTTTATACCTTGAAACCGGAGAGTCAAATTCGATTTTTCCATTTGTAACATCAACAGCTTGTTGTCTTGTACTTCTTGCTGTTTTTCCATTTTGCTGACCTTCTTCTTGATTTTCTGCGTTTATTCCATTGACACCAGGCATTTCTTTGCAATCTCCTCCATCTTCTTGGTTGTATCAGTCAATTGCTTCTGTTGATTGCTGAGGACACTTTCCATATTAGACAACGTTTGATTGATTTTCAACATTTGGTCCAGTAGAGGGCGAAGCATCTCACTTTCTTGTTGATTGACAGCTGGCTCAGTAAGGCAGGGGTTAAGACCGGAAGTCCCTCCCATCCTCTTTGCTGGCTTGTCCTGCAGCTTCTTTTGCCCCGACATCTTGACTTTATTGTTTACTTTTTAAAAGTTCATGCTGCGCAGCTTGGGATTCACTCTCTCTTCCTCACTTTAAAGAATTCCCCAAAAGGTAACTTTACTTTTTAAAATGTTCACTCCCCCCCTTTCTCGATTAAAACAGTCTCGTTCTACTGGGGGGGTTTCACCCTCCTCCCTTCCGTTTAGTCCAATGGGGGGGGGATGCGCTTAAGTCTTTATCTTTTAATTCGATCGTCACTCACAGTAAGCCGTCTTCCGCTTTCTTTTACTTTCACTTCTTCGCTTTCCAAAACCGGAAGTCCTGCTTCCGAGATCTGATGAGATCAGGCTTGTCTGGGCTATCCAGGTCAGGGTGATGATATATTTGTTCAATTGTGTGTTTTAATATTCAGGGGCCACACAATAGATGCATATGTCATTTACCATTTTTTCCATTGAAAAACAGATGCTGGAGGCTGCAAATTTCAGACACTGTTCACACCTTTTCCTATTACTGTTCAGTACTTGGTTCCCCTCTCCAGTTGCTTTTCTCCATGGGTGGAAAAGCAATTGCACTTGGGTTATTTTGAACTGCAGAATTGCTGTTTGGGCAAGGGTGAAGCGGTCCCTTACTGTTTTGCTGCTCAAATGTTAGGATCTCCACAACTGCTTCTGACTTTTTTAAAAATTGGGAGATTGCTGCACACATCTGCTCCATAGCACCTAGTTTGTCTCTACATCATCATACACCTGGAACATTATCCAGTTTGAACCAAAATATATTCCTATAGATGTTCTTTCTGTACAAAAAATGGTCTTGGGTTTTAGGGTAATTTATACATATTTATTATGCATAAAGTGATGCATATGCCCTGTTATGTATAATAAAGCCCCCAAAATTATTCTTTGTCTTTGTTCTCATTTTCTTTATTCTAGTAATTTGGAAAGATCATATGGGAATGACCATATTAAAATCTTAAAATCTGGAGTTTTTCCATCTTGAAGTTATGAATAAATGGAAACCAGCAGGCCTGGGAGGAGATACTCTTTTGGAAGGAAGAGATGGGTGCAGTAAACTAGAGACAAACTATATACTAACATTTCCCATTATATTTTAACATTCAGCAAATAAATACATTTCCTAATATGTTGCATTTATATGTATGACTATTTAGAGCTTTGTGTGTTTCTAGTTAAGACAGCTTTATCTCCAACCTTTCCATCTTTTAAACAGTGCATTCAAACTGAAAGGAAAGTTGGCTTCTGGTCTATGGAACAGCGATGGTGGATGCTCTTCCCATGACATGGAAGGGCGGTTCGCACACCAGCGGCCTGGAGGGGTGCCACCTCAAGTGACATCCCCAAGGAGCCTTTGTGATAAGCTCCAGGCCAGGGGGCTTTTGAGAGGTAGACTCTTCAATGGCATAATGCCAGAGAATTGAGGCTCCCCTCCACCCCGACTGTCCAGTCGCTGAGTAGCCTTCGGGCATAAGCTGAACTGACCGGGACAAGCGCCGGAGATCAAGCGGAATGGCGTAAAACTGAGCGTGGTCAGAGAAACTGACCGACAATGAACGTGAGTTCTGAATAAAACGGAGTAGTTTGAAAAGCGATCCCCCCCATGGTTGAAAACAGTGATTGCAAAGAGGGACGCCTCTTGTGCGAATGAGCGGCTAACGGACACAAAGGGGGAGAGGGGAGGAAGTAACCCGAAAGTGTTTTGAGAGACTTATCTGAATCGCAAAG
>NW_015172592.1:523480-529902 GCF_001447785.1 Gekko japonicus | reverse complement strand
CCCCCCCCGCGAGTATCGCGGGTCCCCCCTTGTTTTAACTAACAGTGAAAAGATCTCCTACTCTTGGGGTTTTAGTTTAGTGTGGTTTGCTTTCCTTTATCCTTAGTTGTAGTCCCTTCCCTAATATTTCTTTGTAGTTTTTGTAGTATTTGCAAAATAAAAAAATATCCCTCTGGGGATTTAAAAAAAAAATCTGAAAGGAAAGTTTAATTGTAAAAACGACTGATTTCTCACACCAACCATAAATGGCAACAGATTGGTGTGAGCAACCAAATGGAGTGTTGAAGATCAAAGCAGATGCCCTTCCACTTTCTTGGGCAGTTCACCTTATCCTCTGCTACCCAGGTTAATTGCAATGTTGACACACAGATAGTGTTACAGAACATGGTTGCAGTTCATGGTGATTAACAAGGATGAGGCTGCTAGCAGAGGTTCAGGGGCAATCATAATAAAGGAATGACAATGAATTAAAAAGCTGAGGAATGGAAATTAGCAGACTTGAGTAAGTTGCTTAAATTTGAGTGCTGTAATGAAGCAGATATTGCAATAGATTGAAGATGAAAGAGAGAATACAGTCCAGCAGTGCCCATGAGTATGCTAGCACAAGAAATAAGAGAGTGGTGCTTAACCTTGAGTCTGTGTTGTCTTCATGTTTTAAACTGCCCTACCAGAAGGAAATATGTCTACTGGTCAGTAGTGTTTTTTTTTTTTTTGCGGTTGCCATAGTTTTGCACTCTTATTTTCTGGTTTAACTACACCCAATTCACATGTTACTATTGTGACATAACTACTACAGAACAGCTACATTCTCAGGTCCAGTCTGCAGTGGGATACACTGAAACAGGCACTGATCAGATCTCCAAATTAAATGAATGAAAAGGGTTTGTGTAATTTATCACATTTCTTTGCTTGTATAAGAAAGCACTCCACACATGATCATCACTACATGCATAACTGCTGTGTCTTCTGAAAGGGACTGCATGCATACATTCCAGCTTTGGCACATGCAGTACATGTGTATTGAGGTGGGGAATATCCGCGTTTCCCTTTCCAGAAGAAGGAGGGACTGCATGCATCAGGAGGATTTCCTGCAGCTCATGTATTCCATACACACTGTCACAGCGCCAGAATTGTAATGACTAAAAGGGGCCATAGCTTCACATTATGTGGCTACTTTTGAGACCACCTGCTGAAAGTATGCTGCTGGAGGGAAACTAGGTCTAAAACATCTGGAAATGTTGATGCCATTGAAAAAAAATCTGTTCCTTTCCCCCTTTTTCCTAGGGGGGGGGATGACAGAAAATTGTGGAACAACTGGAATAAATGCAATACTTTCTCTTAGCAAAACTAAACATTTTTTACAACTTTATAATAATTTATAGCTTGCTATAATCTTTAGCATATTTATGTAGTTTAGTAGTGTAAATGCCTTAGTTTTCTACAAGCAAAATAGTGAATATATGCAACACTAGAGGGGGAGGAACCTGTAAAATGTTGCACCCAGTGATATCTTAGCACATGTATCTAAGATGTAGGAAAAAAACAAAAGTTAAAAATAAATTGTAGTAAATGAAGGAAAACCTTTTATTTTGGACAGAATCAGTCTCATACAGTCACAAAGGCAGCCCAATCCTGAGGGCTGCTGTAGCAGCCAGTCACCAGTAGTAGCATTGCCACTTACTGGATCCCTAAGGACATTCAGTGGAGGTGGGGTGGGCAGCATTGACTCCTCCACAAGGCACAGACCACATAGGATGCTGGGGGCCATGGTGATCCTGGCAACACTGATCAATCAGGCGGCGGTGCTTGATGATTTTCCTCTGAGTGGTATACGTAGGTACAATCACTGCAGGTCGATGCTACCACTGTGCCCCAATGCCACTCCCCCAAAGAGGACAGAGCAATACCAACATAGGCATGCAGCCTGAACGTCCCCTCATAGCCCACAGGAGAATGGTGCTAACCGATCTCCCCTTTCAAGGGTCCAAACAGAAGCAAAAGTGTTGCCAGTATGTAGCCATCTTTGTTCCAAGCCCACACATCCTTCCCTTGAAAAAGAAAAAGCAGGAATAAAAGACAAGAGGTGTGGATCATACTCATAGCCCCTGCACTCAAGACTAGCACCCTAACCACTGGGCCAAGAAGGCAGGTACAAAGGAGGTATTCCATCAGGTAGCAGGCAATGTTCCCTCTAAGCTGAGTTAGTGTGAGCTGGCTCACAGTTTTTTAGCCTCCAGCTCACACAGTTTTGTCTTAGCTCAGGAAGGATGGCTCCAGAGCAAACTAATTTATGCAGTAGCCAAATCACTTGCTCACAACTTTGATGCCAGTAACTCACAAAGTAGAATTTTTGCTCACAGGACTCCCCAGCTTAGAGGGAACATTGGTAGCAGGCACTCCACTGCAACCCTGGTATCACCACCAGCCACATGGGACTAGGCAGAGAACATTGCCAAGATAGGCATGGCTCAGTGGAAAGGCACTTGGGTAGCTTGGCTACAGTTCCTGGGTTTTATCCCCACATGATGAGAGGCCAGAGGCAGGCAAACATTTTAGAGTTGGTTTTGCACCTCCACAAACTGCAAAAGAGGGAACAAGATGGCCCAGCTGATGGACCACCTCTCACATCCATCAGGTTGGCTGAGGCCACCCATTACAACCCCTCCATGCTGCACCCTGGCATCCCATCTACCCAGAGCTCCCCATGTGCCCTCAGTGCCAGCCTGCACGGCTTATCATATGCAGTGCCGTGGGGAGTGTGAGATCCAGAGATCTGCCCCAGCAGTGCTGTGGGGAGTGTGAGATCCAGAGATCTGCCCACCTTTCCTAGAGCAGAACAAATAACCAGACTGCCCCCATGTGAGGGGCACACAGCAGCCAGCAGAGTGTGTGAGTGGGAAGGGGGTAGGGTCTGCAGAGGGGTGGCTGAGTTAGTCTGTTGCAACTATCTGTAGAAGTTAGGTGCAGCTCATGAAAGCTCATAGTGAACTACGTGGCAGGAGTCTTTAAGGTGCCAGTAGTACGGTAGTAAGGAGAGGGGTTGGGAGTAGCCAGGGAGCAGGTCTCATCCATTCAATGACGAACAGACAGGGATGGAATTGAAGAGCACTTCAGACTTCAGACTTCGTGGTACAGCAGCAGAGTATCCAGGATAATGCCTGTGCCTACACAAGCTGCTCTGGGAAGCCATGGGGAGAGGGAGCAAGCCCTCCCTATCACAGCATGCTTGTGAGTTGGGTAGACTTATTGCATAGCTGGCTGGCTGAGCTGGGATACTGCAGGAGCTGGGGTGGAACCAGTGAGATGGCGGTCCCATGACAGAGTGGCAGGAACCACACTGGTCAATACAGCCAGCCCATACCACAGGAATGTCATCCTCCCAGGTCTTCCCCATGTTGCATTACTCTGCCCAGATGCCAAACAGCTATATGCAATGATGATGA
Source organism: Gekko japonicus (assembly GCF_001447785.1). Classification (NCBI taxonomy): domain Eukaryota; kingdom Metazoa; phylum Chordata; class Lepidosauria; order Squamata; family Gekkonidae; genus Gekko; species Gekko japonicus. The sequence continues at coordinate 526,459 of NW_015172592.1, read as the reverse complement.
ACAGCACAGTGGTCCTGGTCACTTCAGCCATGCCAGTAGGGCTCCCGTAGGTGCTATGCCAGGTCTTGTGGATACTGGGGGAGACTTGGCCTTTTCTGTTGCATGGGCACCTATGAGCTATGCTGCGGTTTTTGCTGGCATAATTTTATGCTGGTTTTTTTGGGTGTGTGTGTGTGTCCCAGGCTGGTGTGGCTTAGGTAGCTGACTAATGCCTGCCAAGCCCTTGGGCTCACCCTTTCCTCTGCCAGCACAGAGAGTTGTACTCCTTTGGGAGTCTGCAGCATTGCTCTGAAGTATGCCAGAATAGCAGGTGGTCAGCTCCCTGAGTAAAGCCTCCCATTGCACTGACTAGCTGCATATTTGGATATTAAGTTAATTTTTAGAACACTGAAAGCACTGAACTCTTCAGTAGTAAATTATCATCATACATATTATACCTATTAATTGTGGACATCATTAGTCTTATTTAAATGTGGAACCTGTCTTCGAAAGTACAAAATTTCCAGTTTCTTCTGTTTTCAGTCTGTGCAACCAAAATCCAGGCTGCCAAAAACTACCGTGGGTCCATGGGCAAAGAATCCACCTGGCACCACATATGACACTGATGCAAACCAAATACTATAACAAAACAGATCACTTGGATTGCTGCTGCCAAGCGTCTGTAATACTAAAAGAATCTGTGTGTCCATCTGCCTGTCTATTTGTGGCAAGCATAACCCATCAGAATATTAAATTAGAAATCTCAGAATTGGCCACCACCTTCAGGATTATCATGGAAGGGGCAAAACTGAAAGGAATCAGAATATCCTGGCCCGGATTGTCTCCAGGCACCCCCATGTTGTTTGCAGTGGAAGCTAACAGGCTCTGTTTGTGGCAGGCATAACTCCTCAGAAAAGAATGCTACGTGTTTGAAAACTGGCCACCAGCCTCAGGATGATGGAGCTGCAGTGCCAGACAAGAAGAAAGCCAGAATGGTCTGGACCAGGCTATCTTCATGGGTTGCTGACCCCCAGGTGGTGGCTGGAGATGTCCTGGGATTACAACTGATCTCCAGGGAACAGAGATCAGTTCACCTGGAGAAAATGGCTGCTTTGGAAGTGGATTTTATGGCATTATACCACATTGAAGTGCTTCCCCTCCCCAAACCCTTCCCTCTTCAGGCTCCACCCCCGAAATCTCCAGGTATTTCCCAGCTCAGAGCTGGTAACCCTATTACTTCACAACAGGGAGCATTTAATAAGAGAGCTTTTAAGCAACTTGTCATGTGTCTCTTAATACTGGAGTCCTCAGTCTGCCATGGAAAGTTGAGCCAGTCACACATGTTCAGCCAGACTTACCTCACAGGGTTGTTGTGAGGATAAAGAAGTAGTAGAAGAAGAAGAGATTGGATTTATATCCTGCCCTTCACTACCCAAAGGTGTCTCAGAGCGGTTTACAAACTCCTTTCCCTCCCCACAACAGACACCCTGTGAGGTAGGTGGGGCTGAGAGAGCTCTGACAGAAACTGCTCTTTTTCAAGAACAGCTGTGCCAGAACTATGGCTTGCCCAAGGTCATCCAGCCAGGTACAAGTGGAGGAGTGGGGACTCAAACCCGGTTCTCCCAGATTAGAGTCTACACCAATCTGGCTCTTCATGCACAAAATGGAGAGCATTAGCCTAAGTTGGCTGTAGGACCCCACTTTGAATTTGTAGCCAAAAATACCATTCTCCCATAATAATTCACTTATGGAGAATAATTTAGGAAGACTGTGGCAGTTTACTCCAGGAACTGTTGGCTAGCTATGCATTTTGCAGATGTGACACTATGTATGAATAAGCCTGGCATAAATGACCTGTATATTTACTTCACATACCTTGAAAGCTTTCGAGGAGATCAGGGGACACTTTTTTTTTATCTTGTGAATCCACTCAAATGCTAATATCTTTCATTGCTCCAAACTTCCTCCTAATGGAATGCCTCTTTCTAGACTGGAGTGTTTTTTTAATCTAATCTTCCTTTTGAAGACTCGAGGGAAATTCCTCATCTAGAATAAGGCCAGGTTTAACAGCTGTATAGGTCATCATATGGTGAGAGGGCCCCAGCCACATACAAGGAAGCAGTATCATATTTCAGCCCTACTTTGTGAAGATACCACGATTGTTCTATACTGGTGAAAAATCTTACAAACGTGAATGGATGAAAAATGGATGTGTAAAAAACAGATTGATCTTGTCTTTCAATAAACTGCCTTTTAAAAAGAAAAATGTATTTTTCAGCATTTTTTCATATCTTGAGGCTGAAAATATTTAAGCGAACAAACCAAGAAATGTGACCATTTTATAGTTCTTCTGTTGTAGCTTAGCATTTTTTTGCAGTGTGTCCTTATCTACATTATAGTATTTATATTTTTATTGTTTTTCAGTAAGATGCAATGAAATGAAAGTATTGCATTTAGAAAAGTACACTGCAGTTATGACTGTTATTGCGGACTGCTGTTTGGTGTATGGGTAGCCCTTCTGGGGGTGGGAGGCACAGACTGCCTAGCATACTTCCTTCTTTTTCTCTCATTTGTTTGTCTTGAGTGGGTAGAACAGAGGGGATAGATGGGTGGAAGCGAGAGGGGATTCTCCTTTTTCTGGCACACCTACTTTTTGCTGTTTGTTTCAGCTGCTTTCACTAGAAGAAAAGATGGGCCAGAATGTGCATAGTCAGGTTTCTGTCTCTCTCTGATCTGTTGTATGAAATGCAGAGGGATGGAGTGTGTGTTCCTGAAAGATCAGCTAATTTGACACCATCTGCTATGACCTGTGCTACTCCTGCCCCTTTTATTTGATTGGAGCACAGCTTGTATAGAGCAGCAAGCATGTTGATGAAATAAGTACTAGAATAATTGTGGAGAAAATAGAAGGCACAGTTACACACAGTTTTGTTATATGTAAGATTAGTCGAAGTATGTACTAAATGTATTACTAGTAGCAGGGCTATTTTGGGGCAGGAA
>NW_015172592.1:481152-523461 GCF_001447785.1 Gekko japonicus | reverse complement strand
GCACAGGAACAGAGTTCCGGCTGGCTCCTGAGTTGGCCACGCCCAGCAGGAACTCATTAGCATAACAGGGCACACCCAACAGCAGAAACTCATTAGGATTGGCTACATTCGGGGTGTGTGGTCTAACATGCAAAGGGTTCCTGCTACAAAAAAAGCCCTGGGTTTTGACAACAAACAAGGTAAACAGAATAAGAAGCAAAAGGTGGGTGTGGCTGGATGACAACACTTCCGGTGACATGGGGGGGTGGCCTAATATGCTAATGAGTTCCTGCTGTTGGGTGTGGCCTGTTATGCTAATGAGTTCCTGCTGGGCTTTTTCTACAAAAAAAGCCCTGACTAGTAGCATATTAGCTGAGTGGAGGGGGAAGTCTTGGGAGGATTTATACGAGCAGTAAAGGCTGTATGGCTGTTAGGGATGTGCATGAACCGGCGCATGAAGAATTTGGGCCGAGATGGGATCCGGGAAGCAATGTTTAGTGAAGCACGTGTTCCATGGACTTTTCCCAAACTTCAGGGGTGGTCTGGGCAGTCTATGAAATGGAAATGTCTTTCAGAAAACCCAGCGTTGACACCAGCAAACTCCCAGGCAACACTGGGGGTGGAATTCTCTCCAACCCTGGAAATACTAGTTGGGCCTCTCCAGAGCTTGACAGGCACTGCTGGGTGCCAGTTGACACTGGGAGAAATGAACAGTGTGTCTGGGGGTCTGGAACCTGTGTGCATATAGACAAAATTTGTAGCAATCAATGCAAGCCTATCTTAGTGTGCTGTGTATCCATATCAAACCCACTGAAACAATTGATTGCCATAATTGTTGGCAATACAGCTGACTTCTTGGCGGAATCAGATCATTTAAAGTTAGCATGATATGAGTAATTCCATTCTTATCTCTCTCAGATTTATATTGACTAGGGTTGAACTCCATCAAATAAAATGTCAGGTTCTGGGGAATGTGTAGTTCACAAATGAGGGGAGAGAGGCTGCTGGGAAGAAGTATGCCTGCTGTCAATTTCTTCATTCTAGGAGAAGGTGAGCAGTAGGGATGGGCACGAACTGGTTCATTAACCAAAATTTGGCGCAAACTTGGCCCACTTTGAAGCCCCTGAACCAATGTTCGGGGAAGATGCCTTTCCTGAACATTTCCTGGACCTTTGTCCAGTACGGTTCAGCTGTTCGGGCCATTTAAACATAACAGATGAGCAGTGGGAGTCCACAGCTCACCTGTTAGGTTTAAATGACTGCCAGCCATTTCAGTGCTCTGTTTCGCTTCCTCTTGCATCAAAGTGGGAGGAAGCAAAATGCTTTCCCTTGGTTTGCCCGGGCGCCCCGCAGCTGCACGGAACCTGGGCAAGCCTGCCCTTGGACAGGCCGGGAAAGGCACAGGGAGGCATTTAAATGTCTCCTTGATCCTTCCAGGGGGCCCCTGGCCCACCTGCCTTGGAGTCGCGGGGGGGTCACGCACGCCACACACACAGAGGTTTTGGCTGTAGTGGGCGTGGCCAACTCTGAAGCCAGCCAGAACTTCCTTCCTGTGCATTCCTGCTCAAAAATAGCCCTGGTTGCCAGCGATTTAAACCTTACAACTGATGGCGACCCACCACACTGTTAAGTTTAAATGGCTGCTAGCCATTTCAACACTCCATTTCGCTTCCTCCCATTTCGAAAGGGGAATCTGAACTGTCTGGTTCAGTTCAGTGTTCAGTTCGGGACCACTCCGAACCCTGAACTGAAATTTTTGGGTTTGTGCCCATCCCTAGTGAACAGTGTCTTACATTTACACTGGCCCTCAGGAGTATTTCATTTTCATTAGATAGTGGGACATGGATTTTAATTTACTCTTCCTTGAGGAGTTTATTAGACTATTGTTACCTGCCTTGAACTTCCAGAAGGTGACATTCTATATATTTAATAAACAAACAAACAAACAAACAGGAGCCTTTCTACCTGTTGTGTTTTTAGGTGTTCTCCAGTTTTCCATATTTATTGCTTCATTTTGTTGTTGTTGTTATTACTGCTTTACCATACACTTTTCTCTGTAGGTTTTATAGTTTCTAGGTGGTACTGTGTTGTATATGTGTATGCCAAATGCTACACCTGTACTTTAAAATTAGCTCCTTCCTTAGCTTCCAAAATGGAAAACATATTTAGAAGTCCACCATGATGAGTTGTTTTATTTGTTTTCTTAAATTCATCTATCTAACCTTCTTATAAATTGCAGCCACCTTAGGGCAAGAACTATTGTAATTCAGGATCTTGGAAAGCATTGCATGCATTTAAGGTGCTGTGATCTTGTTGAATTTTTATAATATGCTGTTTTTTGTGTGTGTTCATCATTCAGCAATAATTTAAAGAATAGTTGGGAAATTAACATTCAAAGCAAAGCTTTGTACATGCACAGTTCTCAAGTCTCTTGTGGAATGGTTGGTAATCCCACCTTCTCATTCATTATTATTCTTTTCAGTCTGCAATTAAATTATTAAGTGATTCAGAACTAAAAGAGTGTTAGTGTTATGGAAGTGGAACTGAAAGGATTATGTAAACATCAGTCTATAATGTTACAGACAAATCTAAATTTAGATAAAATATTCAGTTTCTTTGAACATTGTTACCAACAGAGAGGGGAAAGTTGGGAGGGACATCTGGGCCAGCTATATAACAGCTGAGATTTTGTTTTCCTTTCCTCTGCAAGGTGCTTTGACCTGAATACCCCAGGCTAGCCTGATCTCATCAGATCTCAGAAGCTAAGCAGGGTTGGCCCTGGTTAGTATTTGGATGGGAGCCCACCAAGGAATACCAGGGTTGCGACACAGAGGCAGACAAACTACTTTTGAGTGTCTCTTGCCTTGAAACCCCTTTGGGGTCACCATAAGTTGGCTGCGACTTGTCAGCACTTTCCAACATTATCTCTGCAAGGTATAAAGTTTGAGTGTGGACAGAGGCTGAGTCAAAGAGTTAAAACACAAAGACCTGTTGTCCCTTGGCTTGCAGCCCATGGTCTTGAATGAGCCAGCACTTGCTCAGCTAGTTGTTCATCTGTGTTGCCTCTTGGTATTGTTGTTAAGCCAGTTTGGGTTCCTATCAGGAAGAAAAGTGGGGCAAAGTATCTAAATATATTACTAAAGGTTTATCTTATATCCTGCTTTATCCAAAAGTGAACAATTACTTGATTGTCATTTGATATTGAGTGACAGTGACACAGTTTTGCACAGGGTGATTAAACATAATCCTGTCAAATGTACTTAATACATGTTGAAATATATAGGGATTTTTCAAATATATATGATTTCCCCCCTTCCATTTAAGATGTCAGGCGTACTTGTTAGCACCAAAAACAAGAGAATAACATTGGCTTTCAATAAATATAATAATTTTGTAGTCTCAGTGTCATCCTACGCAGAATTATGTTTTAAGATCCAAACTAAAAACAACTTCTAGTTGGGGGCCTAACTACTTTTGAGTGTCTCTTGCCTTGAAACCCCTTTGGGGTCACCATAAGTTGGCTGCGACTTGTCAGCACTTTCCAACATTATCTCTGCAAGGTATAAAGTTTGAGTGTGGACAGAGGCTGAGTCAAAGAATTAAAACACAAAGACCTGTTGTCCCTTGGCTTGCAGCCCATGGTCTTGAATGAGCCAGCACTTGCTCAGCTAGTTGTTCATCTGTGTTGCCTCTTGGTATTGTTGTTAAGCCAGTTTGGGTTCCTATCAGGAAGAAAAGTGGGGCAAAGTATCTAAATATATTACTAAAGGTTTACCTTATATCCTGCTTTATCCAAAAGTGAACAATTACTTGATTGTCATTTGATATTGAGTGACAGTGACACAGTTTTGCACAGGGTGATTAAACATAATCCTGTCAAATTTACTTAATACATGTTAAAATATATAGGGATTTTTCAAATATACATGATTTCCCCCCTTCCATTTAAGAAGTCAGGCGTACTTGTTAGCACCAAAAACAAGAGAATAACATTGGCTTTCAATAAATATAATAATTTTGTAGTCTCAGTGTCATCTTACGCAGAATTATGTTTTAAGATCCAAACTAAAAACAACTTCTAGTTGGGGGCCTAAGCCCATTTATTTCAGTTGACTTAGCAGGATGTGTGGTGTGGCACTATCAGTTGTTGAATCTGAAAGATTACAAATTGTCAAACTGCTGAGTGAATTTCCCAGCCTTAATCCTATTCCAGAATCACCCCATGATTTTATTGTATCCAAAATAATAGAGTGTCTCTTTGTATCAAGTAAGAGCATTTCAACTCTTTCAGCCCTGGTGACAACCACTGTTTCTTGATTTGTCATGTGTATAACCTGTTGCCTAGAGCATTGGCACTTTGCACCAGATAGTGAAATAGCTGTGGGGGCTGACAGAAATTTACTCATTGTGACAACCCCCAGTCATGCTTGGGGCATAGCCTTAGAGGGCTACACTGTTGACAGTGCCACACTTATGCAGTATAAACAACAGCAAACACAAAATTTGGATGACTTTAGTCCATTTTCAGTTCCCACAAATGTGTTCATGGGTATTTAAAGGTGTTATTCAGATTTTACATGTGGGAGACCTTGTATCTGCATAGCCATCAGGTTTGTTGTATATATTTCAGAGCTGTCCTGAATTGATAGAAAGTGGAGAGAGTTGTAAAAGCTAAGGGCGTAGGCCTCTATGGAAATGAAAGATAAGAGTCCCCTTCTGAAGTAAAGCAGGGAATTGGAACCAATAGTAAAACAGCAAATGGGAAAACCTGTAGATGACAGTATCTAAGGAAATGTTTAATTGACAACTGAACTTGTTTTGGAGCTCACTGGGTGACCTTAGGCCAATCACACACTTTCAGCTTAACTACTTCACAGGGTTCTTGTGGGAATAAAATATAGCAGGGAAACTGTTGAAAGGCACTTTGGGTTCCCATTGTGGAGAAAAGTGGGATAAAAAGAAGTACATAAGTTAAGAGGTAAATACATTGTATACTTATCGCTGTCACCCTGTCTTTGTGTCCTCCTGCTGTCCCTCCCCCTCCCTTTTTTGTGGTATCTGATTGTGTAGTTTGCAAAGCACACACAACCCACACTACCAGCCCTTATGCCACTTCTCAGTGTGCATCCAGTATTCTTTTTACTAATAAATGAAGGACTGAGTGGAAGGGTATGAATCCTGTACTGTGAAGAGGTCTCCTGTGAGATCAAAATCCACAGGCACATGATGACTAATTTACATGGGAGATACCGAAGGTACTTACTTTCTGTACCTCACTTTAGAGGGAGTTGTGCTTTGAATACTGACTAGGGGAAGGACCTGAGATGTTTCAGCTTGCAGGGCTGGTGCGATGTCATGGCAGGCAAAAGAAATCTGAGTACAACATACAATGCGTACCAGAAAACTATAAAGTTTATAACAGACAAGAGAGCACATGACAATATTTAATGTTATACTACAAGTGATATAAATCAAGGTTGCCTGTGGTTTTAGTGGCATAAAAGTTCTTATGAATTTAACAGCAGTACACACTGAATTGAACTGGAGATGAGAAGACAAAAAAAAAGGTATTGGAAAACACTGCAGTATATTTTTTTACAAAAATATTTATTTACAATATATATATTCTACCCTTTTGCCCTTACAATATATTAAATAGTCCTTTTCTAATGTAGAGTCTGTTTCTAATGAGAGCAGCATGACATGAGCATTAAAAGTTAGGACCAAATCTTGATCCTGTCACCATTATCTGAAGGCCAAATGTTGTCTCTGAATCCTCCAGCTTCAGCCCACCCATAAATACAGACATTTTTGCAAGCAGACATAAGGCAGAGCAGCATTCTTTGGCTGAACTGGAAAAGCAACAATTTCCTGGTAGGGAACACACTTGGTCAAGTTATAAAGTGGTTTCACTTGAACAGAGCCCTTGCTATCAACTTTTATTAGGGCACTGTTTATCTTGGGCCCTGTGGGAGTCAAGAAGAAGTTGTTCATATGGAACTCTTAGGTAAACTTTTGTACTGCATCTAATGGACCATGTCTTCATGAAATATGGATTGAGGAAAGTGTTTTGCTTAACACTAAAGTTAGCTTCCAGCTTTGAAAGTTATTCTTTGGGAAAGTAAGCAAATATTAAGTAAAACTAAACATTTTTGTATTTCTGGAGTTTTAATGGCACGTGTGTAAATGCTGTCTTCACTGTATTATACAATTCATAGCAAAAGGTGTTTGGAGTTGTTGCCTATATGCTGCTTATGTTATTGCACCAATACAGTGTAATCAATGAGGCATGATGATGGTTAATGATGTAAAATATCGTGGTGCAGTAAGTTGTCTCTGGGTTATGCTAAATGACCAGGATACACACTTCCTGTTATGGATGTTTTCTGTTGGTTGAAACTGCTTGACATATTCATGAGTTCTGCGAAACGAAACGTAATGTTGAATAAAGTTTGAGTCCAGTAGCACCTTTAAGATGAACAAAGTTTCATTCTGGGCATTAGCTTTCGTGTGCGTGCACACTTCTTCAGACACGGAAACTTATACCCAGAATAAATCTTTGTCGATCTTAAAGGTGCCACCGGACTCAAACTTTGTTCTGCTGCTTCAGACCCATACAGCTACCCACCCAAAAAAGGTCTGAAGGGGGGGGGAGGTTCTTTAGATGAAGAACGGAAAAAGTATTTTTTGCAAACCTGTTAGAATGGTTTGCCCTGATTCAAGAGACTCCTCATCCCTCCATATGGTTGTTTATACAATATTTCAGTTATGACCAGACAAAATGGCAATGTGAACATTAGAACATAAGAGAACATAAGAGACGCCAATGTTGGATCAGGCCAGAGGCCCATCCAGTCCAACACTCTGTGTCACACAGTGGCCAGAAATACCAGTGACATCAGGAGGTCCACCAGTGGGGCCAGGACATTAGAAGCCCTCCCACTGTTGACCCCCCCAAGCATCAAGAAGACAGAGCATCACTTGCCCCAGAGCCCCTATCTATACCTTGTGGCTAATAGCCACTGATGGACCTCTACTCCATATGCTTATCTAATTCCCTTTTGAAGTCGTCCATGCTTGTAGCCGTCACCACTTCCTGTGGCAGTGAATTCAATGTGTTAATCACTCTTTGGGTGCAGAAGTACTTCCTTTTATCCATTCTAACTCGACCACTCAGCAATTTCATTGAGTGCTCACGAGTTCTTGTATTGTGAGAAAGGGAGAAAAGTACCACTTTCTCTACCTGCTCTATCCCATGCATAATCTTATAAACCTCAATCATGTGAAAACCAGCCAAGTCTCAAGTTGGGGAGGGGAGCTTTTATTTTCTTGAAGCTTTGTATGAGAAGGATGTCACTGAAACCTGATCCTTAGTACACAACAAGATCTAGGATATACCTTTCCCTTATAATTCTGCAGTTACACATTGATCACCTGATTCTGCCTCCTGACTCTGCCTGCAGCTCTATTAACAAAAGGTATAAATAATCATAAAGAAGAAGGTGCTGCTGGCAGTATGCTGGGGAATGAATACACTTGGTGGGAGACAGAGGGTTCATATGAGTTGCTGAGGCTGGGAATGAAAGAAGAATTGGGAGAGAGGTAAAAATGTTTTGTCCAGGGAGGGTGCAATAAAAACTAATAAAAGTAGCGCCAAGGAAGGACTCGGGCCCAAACTGCACATTGTTGTACATGATCAGAGCATAACAACTCTGACAACTCCCCCCCCCCCCCCAAGCATCAGCTAGAGACAAAAAGGGGTATTTGTTTCAGAACACTGTTTCAAAAGTCAAAAGAGTGTTGAGGAAGAGATTTGATTGCCCAAATGCCGAAAGGGGAACGACACTATCCCTGAGCAATGTCAGCCAAATCAAGATAGTGATTTTGGGACAGTCATCTTTGTAGCACTCACAGAGTTCCATTTTGTTAAGCACTGATGCTGCTGTGTAGATGATTTTTCAAAGCATGCAGGGAAATTCAGGATGTGCCTTTTAAAATATATCAGGTGTTATAACCCAAGAATTTAATAAAAAATAGAACACTTTCAGTTTAAAACACAAGAAGAACCTTGGTGGATCAGACCAAGCATCTTGTGTTACCCAGAGGCTGAACAGAAGCCAAAGAGAGGGCAATAGTTTCCCCTTCCTCCACTGTTGAGGTAGAAGGATATGTTTGCTTTTGTGCAAAATGCCCCTGTTGGATATGAAAGCAAGCTATAAATATATAAATTAAATAAATAAATTACCTTTGGAATATTTTTATGCTGCTTATTCCAGATACATTTTTAAACGGAAAACGTCTGTGGACAATGTCTTAAACTGTTGAAACTTGAGAATTCACTGCAATGAATGTGATTTAATGTGTGTAGTCTATCATGCATAGATGTCAATGAGAGAGTATATTCATGCTCTTTTAGATCAATTTGCCATTGATGAGATATGGTCTCTCTTTTGTTTAATTTCCTGTTTTTATGGCCAGAATTTATCTGCTTTTATAGGAGACAATTGCTACAGTTCAATCTAATTGTTAAATTGCTGTTTTGTGCTCCCCCTCACTCTGTTTAATTGACAGAAAAGAGAGAATGCCTGGAATTCAGGTTACCTCCTGTTAGCCTACAATCATGAGGTCAATTTGCACTAATTGCACCATGTCAGCTGTTGCCCAAGTGAGACAGGCATACAGTATCTCAATAAGAGACCAAAAGGAATAAGTTGCTCTTTCAGGGGCATTCTCCAAAAACACCACCAGAGAACATGAAGCAGAATGAAAGAGGGATAAAACAAATCTACTTGGGTCACACGGGCGGGATATTGCGGGGGGGGGAGGCGTTGCTGTTTGCCCCGGAGCGAACTACCGTGCGGCCGCCGGATCAAATGTCCTGCCGACGTCCCGTGGTTCGGGGGAAGGTGCTGATCAGACATCAAACCTGCGGCGCGGCAAAGAAGTGGCACGGCGGGGGTTGTGTTTTTTTTAAACTGAAGTGTGCGCATGCGCCGTTGGGTGCTTGTGTACATCCCGTGGAGACTTGGGAAAAAAACCTTTTAGCGACGGGACATGGGCGGGCGCCGGATGCCATGAGCTACCACCGGAAACGTGATCAGACGCCCGCCCTTGCCCTGCGGTTTCCTGAAACTAGTACCTCGGAGGTACTAGTTTTTTATGGCGCATCTTCGGCGGGAAGCCTCGGGTTAGCCACGGGAGCTTTATGCTTCCCAAATGTTGCGGTTTGATCACGCCCAGAAAATCCGCCTATCTTCCTTCTCTGTAGCGTGGCTAATGCTCTGTGTGACCGCAGCCTTGATGTATCAAAGGCGATGAAGCCTTTAAATTTTGACTTCATTGGAGATGGCAAGCAATTTTCCATTAAACCTTTGACAAGTGCTTTAGAGTGGCATCTTATAAGAAGCCTACTGTTTTCATGTATGATTTATCAGGAAATTGGGTTTTTTGTGTGCTCAGCTGTATTAAAGCTTTTGAAATAAACAAAGACACTTTTAAAAGCATCCTATTTTCTGGCAGGATGAGAGTTTGAGTGAATGGATTTTCATCTTGAATGTTTTTTATGCAACTGATACATTCAGGCTTTCGGTGCTGCATTGAATGCTGCATTTCAGACCAAGGTCAGTTCAGGCAGTCAGTCTCTCTGTGAGGTCAGGCATGGAAGGGGAAGTAAAAGTATCCATTCTAAGCAATGATATTTGTCCCTTGAATTTTTTACAGACTCTGCCTATATTTAATAAAGACATGCACACCTTCATAAGTATGCAGTCTGGAAACTTCAACAACTCCCCCACCCCCCAGACCTGAGGATTTCTTTAGTCAACATTGTACACCAGATGCCCAATTCTACATGCTGAATCCCAAAAAGAGAAGCGTAGGTTAGGAGTAGGAAATTACTACTTGGCCATAGAATAACTTTTAGTAGAGCAGATTTGAGTCCAGTAGCACCTTAGAGATCAATTAGATTTTTTTGGTGGTGGTGGTGGGGGGGGGATAAGCTTCCAAGAGTCAAAGCTCCCTTCATCAAATTAATTAGTAGAGCAAAGTTTGTCAACCAGAGGAGGCCCTTTAACTAGTCACAAACATAGGACTGTTTATAAGAGGGGGAGGACAACGATGAGGATGTTCCTAAAGTGACTGGAACCTGATACCATAAAATGTGTTTGTCATTCACAGGAAAAATCTATTTCTTTTTTGGATGTTGTTTATTGGACACACCAAAACTGAGTAGCTATAAGAACTTACTCCAAGCCTACTGATAAGAACGCCTATTTACATTTCAATTCATTTCACCCCTTTTGTTTAAGAAAAAAAACTTAACAGTGGGTCAGTTTCTCAGAATAAAGAGATATTCTTCTTACCATAAGGACTTTTATAAGGAGTGTAACAGAATGGAGAAACAGTTTAAACATCCACAGAATATTATAGAAGAGGCTATATAGTATGCCATGCAAACAGATAGGAATCTTCTTCTTAAAGACAAACCACAAGTAAGGCAGAATACTACCATCTCATGGCCTTTGCAGTATTCACCCCTAGCAGAACAAGTTAAACATACAGTGTATAAATACTGGCATATAATAAATACTGGTGATATACCAGAATGCCAAAATGCACCTTTAGTTTGTTTTTAAAAAACCTGGAACATCAGGAATGTCCTAATAAGGTCTGATGTTTTAACTGTCCCATTGGGCATTTCAGATGCAGGGACTGTTCCGTGTGCAGATTAAGTGTAGAATTAAAGAATTCCAACATCCAACTAGGCAGGAGTGTATCACATATAACATTTCTCAAACTGTAAAACAAAAAATATAATATACCTTATAAAATGTCCATGTAACCTCCTTTACATTGGGATGAGCACATGAGTAATCAGAACAAGCCTATTAGAGCATAAATCATGAATAATTAACAAAGTTTTAGATGCTCCATTAGTGCAGCATTTTATTGATAAAGCTCGTACCCCTGATGACATTAGAATTTGTTATTTCTAGATTTTACCTACACCCATATAACTATGAAGATGTTACAAAGGTTTTGCTGAAACAGGAAAAAAAATTGGATTTTCAAACTAATTATACCACAATTTGGAATTTTCTGCATATGTTCAGTACCCTATCTTGTTGAGTATTGTTCCCCTTAAGTGATTTCTGAATACATTAGTGTATTGTGATTGTTCTTGTTACAATGTTAAGTCATAGCTGCAAGCTATTTCTGATTCTTATATACTGGAAGAGATGGGGCAAGCTGAATAACATATCAAGAAGTCACTATGGGGAATTTTAGAGAAATGTACAAGATGATGGTAAGATTTTTTTATAGTTATGCATTAAGTATGTAGTATACATAGCTTGCAACTATGACTGTTTGTACTGTTATATATTATCAGGTAAAGACTGCTGTATGCTTGTTTTAAACACCTTTGACTTTTGAGGAAGAGAATTGGAAACAGTGCATACTTGTCAAGTCATCTTTAATTTCTTGGGCAATCCAGTCTTTTGATAACTATCATCACTCTGTGAATGTATTTTGGACAGTTTTCTTGTTATGAGTTCTAGTGTTGCATTGTTTTGATTACTGTTGAATTTTAATCAATGTAGGTTAAAGTATAGAAATCAGGAAAATTAAAATGATCAATGCTTGTTGAAAACTTTATTCAATTTTTCTAATAATAATTGCATATGAATCATTTTGCATGGTTCTGCTCTATTTAACCTCAAGATGAGGCCTAGAGTTATCCCCAAATTCCAACTGATTTCCAGACTACAGAGATTACTTTATCTGGAGAAAATGTCAGTTTTGGAGGGTGGACTCTGTGGCCTCACATCCCTGCTGACCTCACTCCCCCCCCCAATCCTTGTCCTTCCCCCAAATCTCAAGGAATTCCCAGCCTACAATTGGCAACCCTATTCTCTGCTGATAGAAATGCCTTATGAGTTTGATATCTGCTCCCCCCTTCAATCTCCCTGGTGCAGTGAAGAACTATGAGAGCAATTCCAGCAAAACCTTTTTGCCCAGTGAGTCCTCCTGCACATTGGTCGAATGTCAGCAAATTAACTAGTATATCTGCTGTGAGAAATCTTAAATAGCATACAGTTATGTGGTGGCTGTTCTTCTTTTAAACCTTTTCCACATATGGAAGTCTTTGGAATGGAAATAGCTCATTAGGTGTGATAGCCTTAATCAGGGAGAATAGTACAGTTAATACAACTTAAATCGCCAAAGATTACAATTCCAAATTATTGGCAGGTATACTTTATCTGTCTTTACAAGAATGTAAAAGCTTTCTTTCATAAATTGTAGGAGTTTATATTTTACTCTAAGGCCCAGAAATTTATGAGAAGTAACTTTATTTTGTCTTTTGCATCTGAACAAACTAAAAACAAAAATTAATCTTCTGCTATCTTGTGGCATAGATTCAGGTGGGTAGCCATGTTGGTCTGAAGCAACAGAATAAAGTTTGAGTCCAGTGGCACCTTTAAGAGCAACAAAATGTTATTCAAGGTATAGGGTTTCATGTGCAAGCACACTTCTTCAGATATAGTGAAACAGAATTTCCTCCACCATTACATATTGGGCGGGGGAGTTAGTTGCCAGAAAAGGCTAGTTAGAATCAAGATGCATAAGTCCTCTTGATTCTAATTAGCCCTTACTGTCAATTAACCCCCACCCTCTCTCTTCCTATATGTAATGGTTGAGGAAATTCTGTTTCACTGTATCTGAAGAAGTGTGCTTACACACGAAGGCGTATACCTTGAATAAAGCTTTGTTGGTTTTAAAGGTCTTAAAACTTTGTTGGTCTTGTGGCATAAGCATTGATGGTCCAGAGTCCTCTTCAGCATGAATGTGGTGACCTCATGACTACAGAGAATAAGCAGAAGTGTGTGTATGTGTGTGCTGATATAAACTCCAAAGCTTAGGCAATGGAGGTGATTACTGTACAGAGCACAAATAAAAGTAAAAGTAAAAAAGAGTAAAAGATCCAATTAGTGTCAGTGTGGCTCATTCTCATCTGGTAGTGAATTGGCAAAGCAAGGTAACAGGGTACACAAATACTCAAGAAGGAATAATTATGTTCTGTAGTGACAGCCATTCTGAGCTGTTGCTGAGCCCAAGGTTGATGTTGGATGGCCATATAATCTGTTCTGTATATAAATATGCATCTCATAAATATATGCTTATCAGGAAGCCATAATGAGCCACAGCTCTCTTTTGATGGTTCCTGAATGACAAAACCTGTCCATAATGTGTGAAATGTCTTGTCATATCTAAAGCTTGGAGAAATTTCCTTTGTCCTTTCGCTCACATGAAATTACTTGGTAAGTTAAAAAAGCTGTTCTATCACTGTTTTTCATAAAGCACCCTTAAAGGCAGTTATCTTTTTCACCTTGTTCTTGCACTAGGTGTTTTATCATTTCAGTTTGGGAAACTGAACTACAGTAGCATCACAATGCCAGCCCAAGACGCTGGCTGCCTCAAATAACAGGACTGCACAGCTTGGAAGCAGCATATGGCATCCTTTGCAATATTGTTAGGAATTTTGGAAACATATTTTGGAGTGTCTGATTACTCTTATCAGAGTTTGTTGTCCCATGCACCTGCTTGGGTTGCTTGTGCAGTAACCCAACCCTGACCTGTCCAAATAGTTCAGAGACAGGACTGTACTAACCAGTAAACTGGAGCTAAGCCACAGATGACTATTAGTGATATCTTTAAGATTATTTGTTGAAATACATTTTGGGTTAGAGATGGTTACCCTCCTAGAAATATAGTTTGGTGTCCTTTCATAGATTTTGAACTCATTTGATTCATGGACATTGGGGAATCTTTGCAGGTAGGTAGCCGTGTCTGCAGCAGTAGAACAAAATTTGAGACCATGAAAATTTTCTACGGTATAACCTTTCACGAGTCAAAGCTCAGTTCATCAGATCTGTAATTGAATCTTCCCATCCTTTTTAACAATGCATATTTATATATTTGGGGCTGTGGTGTGGAAGACAGAATGGTTTTAACCGTTCCACTTCCCCACTGCATGCTGTTGTCGGCCCTGGATAGGGGGAAAAGACAGGCTAAGTGAAGGTGCTTATGTCTATCTTGCAGGGCTAATCTGCCTTGGTTCCCTTTGGGACAAAGGTGTAGAAGAAACAAATAAGTATTCATTTGCTATAAAAACCCTTGTGATTGGCCTTAAGACCAAACTATACAATCCCCTTTTAAAACAACTTTGGTTAGGGCTTCCCCAGTCTGACTCACTTTCCAGAGCACAAAAGGGCAAAAGCATTGTCTCACACTTTCACTTTGGGAAAATGGCATGGTAGGGGTGGCTGGAGCTCCTTATCCCCCAAAACTGCAGTACCAATCAGAATTGGGTCCTACAGCAGTTGGGGAAACTGCCATGTTGCTGCAGGGAAAAATTATCATGTAGTTTGTTCTATTAGTAGGGACCAGGAGTGGCTCATAGCACAAAGTAATTGTTCTTCTTTACATATTAATATATGTAATTCATCTTGCTTTTTAAAGCATACACCACAATTAATTTGAGAGTTAAAGGTGTCAGAAGCCTCTTGGGGTTTCAAATGGAGGTAAGTAGCTTGCAATTACTAAGGAATCTTTAGATTCTGGTCATTGGTGATGGAAACATTCTCTTCTATATTTTAAAATAAAATAACCCCAACTTTATGTATTTTTCTGTTGCAAATGTTGAGTTGAGTATTTTGTGTGTCTGATTGGTGCTTTCTGCTCTTACGTCTTTTGCCACATAATTTGTCTTTACTCTGTGTGCTTACACAAAGGGCAGCTGGAAAACATAGTGTTTCAGTCTCCTGACAATCAAGGAAATATTACATTTTCCAGCAGAGGAACACAATCTGTGCTGTATGAGTTAACAGGCAGGTCCTGCTTCAAGAACAGTGTTCACTTTGTTTATTTGAGGATTAGTGAAAATCCCGTAATTCATCACTAGTCTGTCAGAAACAGGTTTTAGTTGATTTAGTGCTTCATTCTACACTGAAATGTATATACTTTTACCTTAAATGTTTAATGTTCTTTCTCAAGAACTACTTTGTGGTATCATGTTCTATTTCAAATGCATTCAGTTTACCTTTTGAGATGACAGCTCATATTAATGAATTAAGCAGTGCTTCTTACAGCATTGCTAGGAAGACAGATATAGGGCCTGATAAAACTTCTGCAGAAGACAGTTATAATACTCACTTCTAGGGAGACTGTAACTCACTTTCACATATACAAGAACCTATCTAAATTTTGATTATAAAAGTTTCAAGCAGATTATTAAATGTGCACTTCTGTTTTGGATTCGTAGTATATTCAGCCCCCCCCCCCAGTTGACCTTGTAGCTACTGTATGGGACATGATGGTCCGTTAACATTATCATCACCCTCCCTCAATATTATTATGTGCAGGTCAAGGTATGTGAGAGTTAGTAGAAGCATCAAAGCGGCACACTGCTCTTGTGTAAGAAGGTGCTTTGTCACTGACTTTGCCTTTGTTTAAGAACCCTACTTGAGATCATGCATTGACCTATCTGTTGGTACACACATAACTTATCACAGAGTCCAGGTGGCTTCTTTTTGATCTTGGCCCACCATAGCAAACCTCTGTCCCAATGGTAGCTTCTATACAGGAGTTAGTTAAGAACCCTCAGTTAAGGTCTTGGCTTCTGAAAGGAAATCCCATTCCACAGAGGTCATAAACACTCACCTTCATGCGCCTTATGAAGTTAAATTATGAGTTCCTTCCACAACATCAGTGTTAGGTGGGCTAAGAACTAGGCAGCCAGATTAAAAATAGTAAAAATCTTGTTATACAGTATGCCTATATGTCTTGAGGATTTTAGTTTTCTTTGTGTCTAGATAAACGTGATAGATGTTCTGTATGTTCACAAGGTTACAGAATGACTCCAGACCCTATGTCGCTGAATTAATGTTGCATTTAGGATTCACTGCATATAGAGAAACGGAGCCAGAGAGGTAAATCCAAATAGGGGGAAAGTGCGTAATGTATATCAGCATGTTGATAATTTTGCCAACCATCTCTAGCTAATGCATGGTTTCTGAAAGAGTATGATTGATTTGTTTGAAATCCTAGAAATTCTACTTGGCTTTAAAATGTATGAAATGAATCTGCTTATAGTTGCTGAGGTCTCTTTGTGCCTTAAATTTTTTACTTCAACTGTAGAGCTGCTGTCCTGAGCACTGGCTAATTTGGTTTAGTAAGTTTTAGGAACTAGACTTCTTAAAAGTTTTTGGAACCCATAAAGCTCATCCACCAAGGTATTGGAAAAATGTTTTTTTTACATATGATCCAAGTTGCAAACAAAACAAAATAAAAACTTGCTGTAATGTAAAATAATCAAATAGGAAGAATAGAGTTTAAAAACCAGCTTAATGGAAAGTCTCCATTAATTAACAGTACTGTTTTATATGATGTGGAAATAACTCAGCAAATTTGTCTAGTGTCGCATCAGTTCAGATATGCATTTGCTTAGAGAGTATTATAATTCCTAAAATAGCCATATTACTGTTTAACAACTAGTATAAATAATGAGCCACTCTATTACCATTAATGTAAATAAACCAAGACAGGTAAAAGTTCTTTAGAGCTAAAAGTTTAGGTTATGCAAAAGCTTCAACAGCTGTAATTTGTAGGTCCTTGAAGACTGAGAGGTGCAAGTGATGTGAACTGTGGAAGTCAACATTTGGTGAATGTGTATTTTGTCACTTTGCCAAAAGTGAGGGCTTCATGGTTGCGCATCTTTAACTCTGCACTATTTGAATAGGGATACATATAAATAGTAGCTTAAAAGAGTATAAAGATGTATGTTTTGTTTACAAACCTCATATGATTATGTAAGGTATCTCTCTATATAATAATTCTGTTTTGGTGGTTGCACTCTCCTGAACATTCCACACGCTCCCAAATCAGTTGGCTCCCTGATCTGTCACTCAGAAGCTGACCCTATAAACTGGCTGCGTTGCCTGAGTCTCGCCTCCAATATTCTAAACAGTTTGCTGTTCCTCTCCCCCCAATAGCCAGTCGGAACACAAAGGTCATTTGCATATGTGGCCTGATTGGCCTTTGCCTCTAACATTCTAAACAGTTTGTTGTTGCTGTTGGGAGTCATTGAATATATCCTGAGGTAAAATACATATCCCAATTTCCCCTTAAACAGTCACTGGAGTTGCCAATCTCCCTGTGGGGCCTGGAGATCTCCCAGAAATCATTGTGTTCCCCAACCACAGCACATCATTTCCCCTACAGAAAATTTCCCAGCTATTACAATGGCTGGTTTGGGCAGTGGACTCTATGGCATTATACCCTGCTGAAGTCCCTCCACACCCCAAACCCTGCCCTCCCCAGGCTCTACCCCTCAAATCTACAGGTCTGGCCCTCTCCTTAGTATTGCCAGCCTCCAGGCAGCACCTGGAGATCTCCAAGATCAGTTCTCCTGGAGAGAATGGCTGCTTTGGGCAATGGACTCTATGTAATTATATCCGTCTGAGGTCCCTCCACACCCCAAACCCTGCCCTCCCCAGGCTCTACCCCTCAAACCTACAGGTCTGGCCCTCTCCTTAGTATTGCCAGCCTCCAGGCAGCACCTGGAGATCTCCAAGATCTGTTCTCTTTTAGAAAATGGCTGCTTTGGGCAATGGACTCTATGGAATTACTAGGAGTAAGGCCCGTTGTGGGAAGAAATACAATGAGTTCTAGAAGGAAGCTCCAGGTGAGTGTCCCGGCTGTGGCTGGTGGGGCGGCAGAGGGAAGGGAAAATAGAGGGAGGCGTGTTTATTTCCTTCTGCTTATCCATAAGGCAGGGCTGTCTCAAGTAATTTTGCTGCCCCAAGTAGGTAGTATGGGAGGACAGCCTCATGGTAACAGGTATGGTTCATTCCATCTTATGTTGATTTGGGGTTATGCAGTGGCAGCTAAGGTAGAAAAGCACCTCCTCCTATGCCTTGTCTTCTGAGTTCCAAGGGTCTGGAATGCGATTCCATACCCAGTTACAGGGTTGCCAACTCTGGGTTGGGAAATATCTGTAGATTTGCGGGGTAGAGCCTGGGGAGGGCTTGCCTCCCTCTATTTTCTAGAACTCGTATTTCTTCCCACAATGAGTCTTACTCCTAATATGATTATATTGGTGAATAACAAAGCTGTTAGCAATAGCAAAGATAATGGGAATGGTAGCAGAGAGAAATCATAATTGGGGATAATTCATTAGAAGCTTTTCTGCCCAAGACCCATTTAGAACTCTTTTTAAATATATACTAGGTAACAGTTGTTGTTGTTTTTAAGTTATAAAACTTGGCATTTTCATAGAAAGCAAAAGAACAACACAAATCCTGCCCTTGTCACTCACCTCCACTTGTCTGGCCACATGTATTTAAGCCAAAATATTCAAATGAAGTTGAATGAAGAAATGGCTTCACATCACCAAAATAGAGTTTTCTTCTGAGACAACATCTTTTCAGGGTTTCAGTGGAGGCTTAGTTTTAGCTGTTGAAAGAACTGTATTTTAAGGAGGCTTTCCATTCAGATCTGTCTGGATTTCCTTGTGACATTGCTAGATCTTCCAAACTCACACTGCCTTTTTCTATAGTTTTCTACTAACACTTTATCACAGATTAAATGTTAAACGTGTACTTTTAAACTGAGTTTTAAAAAATAGTATTAAAACAGAATTCGAACTGTATGTGTCAAAACCTGCGGGATAATTAAATATGAAATGCTAACTTCAAGTCATAGAACTTATTGTCTCAAAGTACTTTGGTTCTGCTGATGGGGCACTTTGTTTTCCTTGACAGACTAGGAAGGCAGAATATGGTATTGCATCAATTTAAAATATGTTATACTGTAGATAAAAAGTAAGTTTCAGAAAATCTTCCAAAATGTTTCCTCTTCTATAATTTCATTTCTACCTACAAGCAAAACCATTTATTATACCTGTTCCCTAGTGGAAATCAGTGCCTGCAGAGTCCTTGCTGTTCTAAATTCCTCTTAGTTCTAGCCCGGCGTTTCCTGATGCTAGAATGAACAGGAAAGCTGCTGCTTTTCTGGAGTCTGTGTGCATCAGCTTTGCTGGCTTGATGCTATCATATTTTTTAAGATTGAAGGATAAGTATGTATTTTCTCAATCCTCATTTGAAACACCAAGAATAAAATTATTGGTCAGAGTAGTGTTTAGTTTGAAGTTTTACAGTGATGATTGGGGGGAAGGGGTATTTTCAATATTGGAGAGGAAAGTGGTTAATAAAGGCAAACTCATAAATTTAGGGATTTAAAAAACCCAGACAGAGCCTGGTTCATATTATGGCACACATCCAAAATATTTGCAGGCACAGTGCAACCTACTTTGAAATTGTAGACCCTTAGCACAGGGTGATAATGGCCTGGGTCCAATATGCAGAGGAAAGTCAGCAAGTCTCATATCTATTCTCACAACAGAATCTTTTGGACCCAAACCTTTGAAGTGATACAAGCTGTTGATTTAAAATGACTTTGTATCTTATGAGGTGGGTATTTGGGTAATTTCTTATTTTTTGTTTTCTTGTTTATAGTTATTACACCTGTTAGGAAAAGGGTCGTTTTGTTCATTTCCTCTAATGTCAGTGGAGGTTACACTTCTTTATACAGTTTGTGTATGTGTTGTTGTTGTCGTTTTGTTTGTTTTCCACCCAACTGTGATGAGATTTCAGGCAGTGTACCTCTTATCCAAGCAGTCCTTCCTGCCAAATTTCAGGCAGATGAGAGAAATGAGGGCTGTGAACCGATTTTTCCTCTTTTCTAGGATCCCCAAGCAGGTGTTAAACATACAATTTAAAATAACATATAATTAAAAAACCCATACAATTTAAAATAAAAATTTAGCATGAAAATGAGAACAATATTCTGCAAAAGCATTCCCTTACTGTGGTTGGTTGATTTCTATGCCAACTTTGTTCATTTCTCATATCAGTGTGGAAACCTGTTTCAAGCTCATGAAAAAATTGCAGGATTCAGTTTCCCTTGCCTACACAGTGCATTTGGGTGTAACAATAGACTTTTCCATCCACATGTGCTTTCTCTACAAGAGATTTTCCTTTCTGAAGCTTAAAGTAGGTGTGAAGGGGTATAATTTGTTTCAGGGGGAGGGGAGGCACAATTGTTTTTAAAAGATACTGGGATATCTCAGATCATAAATTAGTAGTTCTCTCTTGCAAAGAGAGATTATCTGATTCTTTGCCACCATAGATCTTGTGCATCCTGTGTGTGTACATGTTTTGTTTAGGCAGTGTTAGCCTCTATCTCTGTTCCATCATCTGCAAAACACGTAAACATTTTATCATGAGGAGGGCAAAGCCTTGGGCTCTGCTCCTGTCCCACCCAACTTTCCACAGCCTTGCCTACAGCCTTTCCTACCAGCAGATACAAGCAAATCTTGCCCTTTGCCTGATTGATTATCCCAGACTGCAAAATAGTTCATGTAAATAAGATCTGTGTCTATATAGAATATGAAAGCCATCTAAAAGCTACTGAGACAGTGCAGTGATTGGTAGAAAGCCGAAACACTATACACAGAAATACCAAGCAAGACTATCATGTTTGGTGGAAACATCAGCAAACTGTTCGGGTTGGACAATGTCCCTGTAAGTTACATATTTGCTCAAGCCTCTCAGTGTCCCCACCCAACTAAGGGCAGATAGCAACACACCAGAATATCTGTTGGATCTGATTGTTTCATAGTGTTACTAATGCTGTAAAATATTGTAGTCAGATTAGTTATGTTAACCACATTAATGAATAGGCATAACTACCTCTAGGTTTTTTATGAAATAAATGATCATTCCTATTACCCTGACAGACATTAGAATGTTATTGTATTAAATGTTCCAGAAACTCATTATAAAAGTAAGTAGCATCAACTGGCACCTCATTTACAGCTCCTGATAATTATCTTTCAATGAAATACAAAAGTGATAACACAGTATAATATACATAAACCAAAAAAGCACTATATACATAACACAATCCAGGGCATTATACTGAAGTGAAAAAATATTTATACAAAACAAAATGTGTACAAACAGCTACAATATAGTGTATACAAATAACATACAACAACACAGAGTGTATACAGGAAGCTGGCACAAAGGACATGGACAAAGACTCCAGATTCCAGTCTTCGTTTCGTTGATACTTCTTCAGTTGTACCATATAGCTACAATAATAATCAGCCCGGCAATTAATACTAATATTTACAACACAGTCATATAGAATTTATAAGTTCACAATATTTACCTTCATCTAGTGCTCAATATACAGAAGCCTTCATGTTATTATTCAGGGGAAAATATCCTATAACAAAATACAACAAAGTTGCTCTCATAATACCTTTGTAAAATTTAAAAACATGTTATAGACAGATGTTATAAAAGGACAAAATGCTTACCACAATTCACATAAAACTAGTTTAAGCAGGGCAACCGATCATCAGTAGAAAACTTTCTTACATTGTCAGTAAGCCTCTGAATTCCACCTACACTTACAAGCTACATATAACAAGAAGGGACATGTGTTTGGTATCATAGCTTTCAGGTTCTTAAAGTGGTAAAGGACAAAAACTAAACCATATTGCTATTCATAAGTAGCTACTAAATTCCAATGACTGGTTGAGGCCATAAGGACAATATGTTTTGAGATGAAATATCCAATACGCTTCTCGTTGTCTCAAATTTCTCTGTACATCTATATGAATATGGGTGTGTCTTTAAGACCTCCAAAATTACAAACTGAAAAGCATCAGGGAAATGCTGTTTTTCAATAAAATGCTGAGTCAAGATTCTGAATGTAAATTTCTAATACAAGACCTATGTTCAATAATACGGGCTCTAATGGTTCTTGTTGAGATTCCCACATACAAGGATTGGCAAACACATTTTAGGAGAAAAATTACCCTTCTGGTGTAACATGAAGAGAAAAATCTAATCTCATATATAAAGTCCCTACTCAGGATCTTAATCTTATTTGTTTGCCATACCATTGAACATACGGAACACCTGTCGCATGGAAAATGGTCACTAGGTGTTGTAGTATTAGAATTGCCTGCTCTAAGTCAAAGTGTACCATTAAATCATGAACATTCTTAGTTCTTCTAAATCCTATGGGGGGCTGATGTTGACAGCCCGAAATACCCTCCACAATATTCCAGTGTTTCAATATTGTATTTTTAATTTGGGAAGCCAGTGGAGTAAAATCAAAGGCACATGAAAAAGAACATAATGGTGCACTATGCTCTGTCTGTTTAAAGAGATCCAACCTGGCCACACTGTTGGCTCTACTTACTGCACGTTGGATGATTCTACTGGGGTACCTTCTCTCTTTCAATTGTAAAGATAATTTAGAAGATTCCATCTCATAATGTTCATACAATGTTGTATTTCTTTTGGCCCTCAAATACTGCCCATAAGGCAAGTTTTCACATATGTGTCTAACATGATGGGACTGGTAATGGAGATAAGTATTCTTATCTGTTTTCTTGGAAAATGGTTTAACAGCTAAAGTACCCTTCTCTGAAACAAAAACTGTAGTATCAAGAAAATCAATACTATTATGACTACTCTGATAAGAAAACCTTATAGTAGGATGGACTGAATTGAGCCATTGTACGAAGTCAAAAAGTGGAAAATCCCTACATAGCAACTGATACTGTCCTATTATTTTCTCTTGAGGATATGGGGGTTGCCAGGAATAGGGAAGGATGGGGAGGTGATACAGAGGTGTGGGGAGCTGATACAGAGGAAAGTGAGTCATTGCAGGTCTATCTGTCACTGTGAAACTTGGCTATAGTTTTCCCAGGGAGAGAGTGCCAGGGGATGGGAAAGAGGAAAAACTAAAGATAGAGGGGTAGATAAAAGTCAGTTGGTGTGTGGGAAGGAAAAAAACAAGCAAGCAAAGGGGGGAACCTATGGGGGTTGCCAGGGAAGGGAAAGAAGGAAGAGTGAGAGAGGGTGAAATGAGAAGCTCCCCACAGGTCTTTGTTGGTTTCCAACTTATTTTATCCTAAAATTCATCTTTACTCCCCACCACACCCCCATTAGCTACATCTAAAGAAGTACAAATGCAAAGGCAATCAACTTATACTGCAAGCTGTACACAGGCTTTTGCATAGGAATGAGTATAAGGTTTGGGGAGAGTTATGTACATGTTATGGCAAGGGTTTCCAACAGGTAGCTTGTGAGCTTCATAATTAGCTGGCTGCTGCACGAGTAACTCATGCATTCCTTAGGAGAACAAGAAAAATATATGCCCTGGTCTTTAAAAAAAAAAAAACCCAGACAGACAAAAAAATCTTTTTATTTCATATGACTTTGCTCTGCTCTGCTTAGCAGATAACTTCATTTCTGGTGCTCTTCCTACTCCATATTTCATTTCTGGGACAGAACAAAAACTTGGTAAGATCCAGGGATCGGGGAAAGTAGCCTGGGATATTACTCTTTACTCAGAAGCAGCTCTCATTAAATAAGAAGGGGGGGACCTGGGTGAGTTCTTTCCTGTCCTTAGCAGCACTCTTTTCTGCTGATTTGCATGCCATCACCTCTTTTCTACATACAACCAAATAGTCCATCAAGGCTGATTAAAAGAAATAATCCAGTTTTTAAAAAGGGTAGTCTTCATCCACAAATTAAATCCCGGCATAGACCTGTTCCTGACATCCAGCTAAAGCAAACTTTGGCTCTGACTCAGTGTCATTTTAAACAAGATGGATATATGTTTGGGTGGATGGGAAATTTTATAAAAGAATGTGCAGCAGATTCTTGAACTGTGAGTTGTACATGCCAATACCAGGAAGACCACAGGGCTGCAGTCTCTGCACATGAGGAAAAACATGCACAAGATGTGGCAGAAAGGTCACTTGGCGCTTTCACTTTTCGTGTTCTCATTTTTGGCACATTCCATAGCTATTACTCTTGGTTTGTTTATAAGCTGGCATCTTATAAAATGCTGTAATACAGTTACTTCAAGACATGCTAGACGAGACTGACTTGTGAAGGAGGAAGAGGTGCCTGTTGCTTTCCCAGCATTTTAGAGCCATCTTTAGTTTGCCGTGTTGGTCTGTTTCCATTTCATTGTATCTAAAGAATTGTGTGTGCACACGAAAGCTCATACCTTTTTTTTTTTTTTTTGTAAATATTTTTATTGGGTTTTTTAAACAGACAAATACCCACCACCTACAACACCACACCATTGCCACTTATACATAATTGCTTCAAGACAGCAACATACACATTTTCTTCCAAGATTACCAGCATCCAATATTTATACTAAATATAATTATCTTTCTTGCTCCTTTCGGGATAGACCTCTAACTTCTTATAAAGATGAGAATCCATTTCTGTCCTATTTGTAGCATTTAGCTCAGTTCATTTAACAACAAAATATAAATAGCTCTAGAAGGAGAAAATTGAGTAACTAAATAAATAAATTTCTGTCTATTATTTTCATTTATCTTCCTAACCACATTTCGTACTTTCAAACTTTACACCTCCCATTTAACACCTATTCCAAAATTTTACTCTAGTCTACATAGTTGTTATACACACCCATTATAATTAATATATTTTAATTCATTTCCTTTTAAACACACCTAAATAATAAATAATGCTGATAGTATCAAACGTTCATTTTATCAATCAAAACATAAACACTTAATTCATTTCCTTTTCAAACACCACCAAATATTAAATGATACTTATATTATCAGACATATCTTCTTCTTAAACTTATATTAATTCATTTTGTCAATCAAAACCTAAACACTTGTTTATAGGATCATGTAGTTTCCATCACAGACCTTTTTCCACTCATATTATTTAAATTTCTTTATATCATTGCATCAGATTATAAATCTTTAAACAATAGTTAAATTCCTTCTCTTTGCTTATAATAATTCATTTTTAGATCTCCATATAAACACGATATAACACAATGTAGACAATCATTGATAAACTGGTTTCTTTTAAATTTCTATCAGTTTTCCTTACCCTCACCTTAAAGTCCTTAATACCTACATCTAGGTTTTTATTTCTGAAAATTAAATTTTCCATCTCAGCATTTATCTATACCTCATTCCTAAGTTCTAGCACCTACTATCTTTTGTTACAGATCAGACATTTCTTAGGCACCATTATCAGCACTTATCTATACTTCATTCCTAAGTTCTAGAACCTACTCTCTTTTATTACAGATCAGACATTTCTTAGGCATCATTATACAATATCATTTAACTTGTATTGCCTTCTATATATCATTAATAACTCTAGCCACAGTAACCTGTCCACATGTTCTCTCCCTTTGCATACATGATGGTTTTTTCCCAGTCTCTTCTCTATATTTTCTGAAACTGCTTGTCTCCTGATGCTTAGTCTCTTACACACAATTCGCCTCATTCTCCATTTTCTCTTCATTCTGCCTCTCTTTCTTTCTCTTTTTAACTTTTTTCTCTTCCCGACATTTCCCTTCTTTGTTTCTTTATTTTGTTTCCGTTCCAAAATATTTGTTAACTCCATGTTCTCCGTTTTCCATTCAACTTCTGTTATCTGTTCCTTGTTTTCCAAAATATTTGTTAACTCCATGTTCTCCGTTTTCCATTCAACTTCTGTTATCTGTTCCTTGTTCTCCTGATTCTGACTGTATACTTCCACCGTCTCAGTATTCTCTGGAGGCTTAAAAGGTCCTTGAGAGGTTTCAGCTGCTGCTTTAAATCCTTCTTTAATGCCCTCCTGAATTTTTTCTACCATTGCCTTAAAGAATTGTTCCATCATTTCTCTAGACAATTCAATCAGTCCCTCTTCCCTTATTCCAGCCATTTTTTTATATTTTGTAAGACCAATCTTAACAGTCCTGTCCCCAGAGCTCCGTATCTTTTCCCCGCACTACCAAAAGTAAAAGTTTATAGATACTTAGCCAAGTCTCTTTACCGGCCGCTTTCCAATTCATGCCAAGCCAATTCGGGGATTCTTTTCTTTCCTCTTGAAGATAGGTATGCTTTCTATTTTTTTCTTCGTTGCTGCCTTTTATAATCCAAATTTAAACGATAGGAAAGATTAAAAAAACGCGGATGGTTGTTTCTCCGGAACATGGCGGCCATGTTCCCTGCTGCCCGCTTCAGCCTCGGGGCTGTTTCGGACACCTCCCCCGCCCTGCCGATTGCGGGAAAGGGCCAAAAAGACGCCCCCTGCTCCATCCCCCCCTTCGGGGGGATGGTCAAGCTCCCCCGAGCCTCGGGGGGCTCAAAAAAAAACGGGAACAGTTCGGGTGGGGACGGAGCTCGTCTCGCTCCCCCCGTCCGTCGAAACGCCGTACCGGAAGTCCCTCGAAAGCTCATACCTTGAATAAAACTTTGTTGTCTTAAAGGTGCCACTGGTTTGGTATGTATGTCTATCACATAAACAGACAATGAGGGGCTTTCTGTATCTGTTTGGAAAGCTCTCTTGTATAAACGGTGTTGAAGAACGGTTTTGGTGTGATTACCCATTTCTTTTTCTCTTAAATATGATGAGTTCTCAACACAGAATGACAGAATTTCACAGATGTCATGTGGCTTACCTTTTCTTTCCCTTTTCATCACACACAGGTATATGTTGTTGTGAGTCTTATATTGTGTTGAATGAGCGTATACGGAACTTCAAGTTGCCAAATATTTTAAGCCTGAGAAATACACTTTCAAATGAATTTAGTAATAGCTTGCTGCCACCACATTTAATTCTTTGAGTTGGCAGAAGTTGACGTTTTAATTTGTTTCTTGTCATCCATGATTTTCTGGGGTCCTGAACTTGTCACAGTGTGCTTTGTGTTTGTGTGGTAGCTCTGTTTCTGAGGACCAAGCAGAGAACATCCACTTCGTAGACGTCTTCCTTAGTTTACTACAATCAGAAACTGGCCCATATTTTAACTAGTCTGAGGCTGCGGTCACACGCGCCAGTCGAAGCAGAGGGGAAGTGAGGCTATTCCCTCTGGAGGAATTTGACACACAGTTGCGAGATCACACTTCCCTTTATAGATGCGGGTGCAGCCCATCACTGGTTGTGTTCAGACTGGCAGTTTGACCCAAACCAGGCACATTTTACAAACGGATTAAACAGGCACGATCACACAGCCATATCTGTCAAGCATTCCCTGGGCGTACTCACTGTATAGATTCTGCCCCCCAGGCCAGTCCAGGGATGGGGGAAAGAATTCTACACTGGCACAATACATTACTCAATAACCCAGAAAGGTAGGCTCTCTGGATTTAAACACAATAGCCACCAGGGATCTCTAAACTTAATCCTTCACCAACCTGAGATTAGAGATCCCCAGAATCTCAGTTGGCATGTGGGTTTTACACATTAGCCACTCAATCCAGAGTGTGCAGTTAATCTTACACAGGTAGCACAATTGGTCAGCGGTTTAGGCTACAGGATTTATCTTGAAGTCCAGTTACCACAATCCAGACAAATTAGAAAACCAGAATAAATTTATTTAGCACAGAACTTAACACAGACTAATAAGGATTTCCAAAATAAGAAAGACTAGGGCAGTGTTTGCCTTAACTAAACATAATGCTTCATATTTACCAAGTCAGGAACAGTTACCAGTCCAGGATAGTCCATGGTAATAATCCAATAGCCCCAAGGGATTTGGAGCAAGAAGTCCATCTTTGCCAACCATGAGCTGAGCTCACAAAGCAGTCCTTTGTTCTCTCCCAGGCCACATGGCATCACAGCATCTCAGATAGACAGACACAGAGCTGCAGAGATCATAGCAGGAACAGAAGAGGGAGAGAGCGTTCTCTCATAGGTTTTAAGCAGATATTGGGTAATTCAGTCTTCAAATTAGCCCTGGCCAGGGGCCAATTGAAGAAGACCTGGGAGTGCCCAATGGTAGGGTTGCCATGGGTACAATTTCTGAATGGTCAGTTGTCTTGAAGGCCACACCTGCAGTTATGTGATCCCCAACTCTAACCACTCCTCTATGCTTTACGTGACTCCTGACATGTAGGCACAGCCAGGCGCCATCAGGTCTAGCTCTTCCATCTAGAGTGTGAAGAATGTGTGGTTATATGGCAGGCAATTGAGCTTTTCTGACCAAATGTTCAAGCCATTTGGTTTCAATAGGAAATCAACTCAGCAGGGGATCAGCAAGATACATTCCAGGGAAGACATGAAGCCTATAGAAATCAATATTTCTATACACTCACCCTGTCAGAGGATGACTTGGAGCCGGGTTAAAAAGCCACCACCTCCGAAGTGGTGTTTTTGTTTCCCCGCGCATTCATTGCACTAGATCCAATGATTTGTCCAAGACTAGGGGGCTTTAGGTTGCTGAACATAGGGGAGTGCGCGCAGAACAGATTAGGCAATGTGAATCTGCAGATCCATTCTGCCGCTACAGAGGCAGTTTTTTAAAAAAAGAATTGCCTATGTGCGCATGCACACTATGCACACACATGGTTTTTGGATTATTATTTTTTTGCAGTTTGCTCCATGGCTGAGGCGCCACAATAATGTGGCGGCTTTACCACAGGATGTCTCCATGGGTAACCCACAGCAGGGTGTGCTGTGTGCCTGATATATCCCACTACACTTTAACCCGGTTCAATTAGAGGCAGCACAATATCGCACCAAGCCGCCCGTGTGATCACAGCCACTGTGTGATCAGATGCAATTGCGGGTGAGTCTCCCTTTTTTTGGCTATTAGTTTCCCATGTGCAGTGTTCCCTCTAAGCTGAGTTAGTGTGAGCTAGCTCACAGTTTTTGAGCCTCTGGCTCACACATTTTTGTCTTAGCTCAGGAAGGATGGCACCAGAGCAAACTAATTTATGTAGTAGCCAAATCACTCACTCACAGCTTTAATGGCAATAGCTCACAAAGTAGAATTTTTGCTCAAAATACTTCACAGCTTAGAGAGAACATTGCCCATGTGCATAAATGAGGAATTGCACCTCTGCACAGAGGGCCCCCTATGGAGTATGCAATGATGTGCATACTGTGAGGGGGGGGGACAGCACTGAGCTTGGATGGCCTGATCAGACCATCATCAATGGCTTGAGAGCATGCTGGAATGATCAGACAGGGGAAAGTCCATCCGTGGCCCGTCGGAACCCATTTATTACCGGACTTTCCCCGGTGTCTTTTAATTCCGCTTCTGCTGCAGAGCAGCATGGGTTGCCGATGACTGCAGGATGCTTCCCAGATGGTGCCGTCTGATCACTCCCTTTAGATCCGTCAGGCATTTGCACCTATGTCAGATCTAAAGGTGTGTGTGATCGCAGCCTAAGGCCATTTTCACAGTAGATGACAACACTCTATATTTCCTCCTGTGTTGTAGCTGTTAACATAGTGCTGTTCGGTGGGTAATTGTCAATTTGGATGCAAAATGTTTAAATACAATAAAACGTAATGTACATTCAGATATTTAAAGGAGCTGCGGTGGCTCAAGTGGTTAAGACGCTGAACTGCAGGCTGTGGAAGGTCAGTAGTTCAGCAGTTCGAGACCCGAGTGTGCCGCATGATGGAGTGAGCTCCCGTCTCTAGTTCCAGCTCCTGCCAACCTAGCAGTTCGAAAGCAAGAAATTGCAAGTAGATAAATAGGTACCACTTCAGTGGGAAGGTAACAGCGTTCCGTGCGCCTTGGTGTTTAGTCATGCCGGCCACATGACCACGGAAACGTCTTCGGACAGCGAGGGCTCTTCGGCTTTGAAACGGAGATGAGCACCGCAACCCTAGAGTCAGATTCGACTGGCTTTCGAGCAAGGGAACCTTTACCTTTTACATTCAGATAAGGTTTAAGGTACTTGGTTTTTAATGAATACCCCTGAGCATTTGAATTTCCATTCAGAAGAGGTCTGGAATAATAGTAGGTCAGGTGGCTGTTAACAGAAAAAGCCAAATTGCCACATGCTTTCTTATGTAGAAGAAAAAACACAAGTTTGCCAAGAGGTACAGTGCATGTAGACACTGAGATAACGACTCTGTGTTCAGCCTAGCAGGGCACTATTTTAGGATTTTCCAGACTTGAAAACACACTTTTTGCACTTCTGGAATTCTTGGCAGTTACTGAAAGGGCTTTGGGAACAATTCAGGGGATTTTAAAAAAGGAATACCAGGGTGGTTGCTGGCATAAGGTTGCACTAGATCCAATGATTTGTCCAAGACTAGGGGGCTTTAGGTTGCTGACTTTAACCTTTAAAAAAAAACACCAGTGCCAGAGTTATATCCGCTTAATGTTGACTTGGCACCAGTGTATCGCCAGATATGCCAGCATATCTTTGAGATATGCTGGTGTAAGGCTTAGTTGACCTCCTAAGGTATTTAAAGGTAGGGCCAACCTTTTATGGGATGACTGAATCCTGTCACTGTTGCTCTTAAGGAATTCGTTTGCCGCTGCTCTCTCCTTTGCCTGAGGAGTGGTTAATGGGGGAGGCAGTGGTGGCAAGGAGCAGACTTACTGCTGCTCACTCATGCACCACTCAGGACATCAGCAACTTGAGCCTGTCTGCTTTTTTTTTTTTAAGTACCCGAGGGTACACTTTTATTATTTTTTTCCTCATTATATACTGCAGACATACAGACATACATACAAACAACCCCCAACTACCCCCCACAACATATAACAAGAGACTTTATTATTTCTTCTGCTTATTAAATTTCTAAATTCATTATCTATTTTACTAAGCTTATCTTTTCTGCGTTCTCAAATTACTACATTTATCTATCAGTTACATTTACATTATATGAACGCTGCAAACAATTTTTTTGATGAGCTACTTTTCACTTACGTGCTTTTCACTTTGGAGGAGGCTTGTAGCTAGGCTTACCAAGTGGTGGCGGGGGATCCGCATGTGTTCACAGGATCCCTGCCGTGGGGACGGCGACACGCGTTGCACAGCCCCGTTGCCAGAGTGACGCATTGCGTCACATCCTGGCGACGGCGGGTGCAGCGCGTATCGCCGTCCCCGGGGCAGCGATCCTGTGAAGACATGCGGATCCCCCGCCGCCACTTGGTAAGCCTACTTGTAGCTCATCAAAAATTTTTTTTGCAGAATTGATTGAAAGAGAACTTTGGATTAAAACTTTGGTATGTGGCAACCTTGTGCTGAAAATTGTTGTTGAACTCCCTGAGGAAGATTCTGAAACAGAAGGATATCTGGACCTCTGTTGGAGGAAGACAGAGCACATGTTATAAAGAGACTTTAAGGAGAGCCAAGCTGGCGCCATCCACCCCACCCACGTCATGATGCCATGCGTCATGATTCTGTTGCTGCCCCGGCTCCTCCGAGGTGGCAAAAAAGCCCCCGGACCTCACCGGCTTTGCCGGGAGGCCGGGAACTCCATTGTGATTAAGATGATTAATTATATATGTAGAAATCATTGTAAAATATTTTTCAAAAAATATAAAATTATTTATGATATGTTATAATAATCTGTCCACGGTACTTGTTGTATGTTGGTTTTCCTACTTACCGTGGGTCCTTGTTTGGTTTTGTGAGGGACAGGCATAAGCAGGGGAGCATATCAGGCAGCATCTTGAGAAGAAGGCTTTAGAGTTGTGTTTTTTAAATAGCCACGCCACATCAGATATGGCAGACTCTTTTTGAAACCAAGGAGGCTTCCAAGAACCATTTTCCATATGTCATGGTCATTGGAGTTAGCTTCTCTGAGAAAAGTCATGGCTGTTCTGTACCTAAGCAGCCGCTCTGTGTCCCAGTAACACTGTTTATCTATAAAACACAATATCTATAAAAAGTCAGCTAGCTGTGCCAGATTGGAGATATGAAGAAAGTAGAAGAACAAGGCAAGGTCAGTGGGAAATGCAGTAATCGTTTCAGTTTCTGGGCCACAGTTGTTCCAATATTTGTGGAGCAACTCTAGAAATAATACCACGTTCTTCAGTGGATAGTGAATCTTTGGGCCATATCTTATCTTCCTACATGCATGCAGCTGGATTGTAAATTAAACACTTTCTTTTATGTCAGTGACTTTGTAGAAACTCCAGTGTTTTTGCATGGGGAAGCCTAAAAAAAGGAGCAGGCCTACCACCCATCTGTTTATGAACTATATGTGAAATGCTATGTTCCTTTCAAACCCTGCCACTTTTCTCTGGTGCTGGAAGTAGCCACCTGCAAAAAAAAACAACAACCCATTTTTTTAAAATTAGCACTTAAATATTGTTATAGCGATATAACGTTGCCATGATAGGTTTAGCAGGTTCTCTAAATTCCCAGAAAGGCATATCTTCACAAGGAAAAGGGCCTAGAGACTTGCTTTAAAAAAAAAATGAAAGCTGGGAATTCAGAAAACCTGCTAAACCTGTGGGTGCACGTGCATGTTTATATCAATGTAAAGGTTGTATTAAAGCACTTAAAAACCAAACTACTCATCTTTGGGGGGGAGGTAGTGGTTTGACGATGACAACAGTCCAGTCATCAAAAAGTGGGCTGGAGGTAGGTGAGAGTGGGAAGGACAAAGAAAACCATCAGAAACATTAGGCACAAGGAAAAGGCAACTCAGAGTTGGCTTCCAGAAAAAGATAAGATTAAAACTGGTCTCAAAAGAAATGGGAAAAAACAGGAGAAACAACAACAAACCCAAAGTGAAAGCTGAAGGCACAAAAAATATGTGCAGAAATCGGGATAAATGAAAGCAGTATGGGGCTAGAACCAATGGAACAAAACCCATGCAGAAATCCCCTTGACAGAGGGTAACAGTTTTCCTATTACTGCATCCTTGTGTTGGTATGGATTTGCCTTCCATATAACTTCTTAAAAGTACTGTGCATAGTTAAAAAAAAATTGACAGACCTACAGAAGAACAGCTTGGATGCACATGAATCATGGCTGCTACTGATCTTGCTTCAGATCTCACTTGTGGTCTACATTGCTCTGCAAGTAAGGAACATTCTTGTCTTTTGCACCTGTTAAAGGGCAAAAGAAGTCCTGAGTATTTGGCCAGTAGCAGCAGTAGTTGGAATGGAATGCCCTGGGAAGTACTTCTTCACCCAAAGAGTGATTAACACATGGAATTCACTGCCACAGGAGGTGGTGGCAGCTACAAGCATGGGTGGCTTCTAGAGGGAATTGGATAAACATATGGAGCAGAGGTCCATCAGTGGCTATTAGCCACAAGGTATAGATAGGGACTCTCAGGCTGGGGCAAGTGATGCTCTGTATTCTTGGTGTTTGGGGGGGGCAACAGTGGGAGGGCTTCTAGTGTCCTGGCCCCACTCATGGACCTCCTGATGGCACCTGGTATTTTTGGCCACTGTGTGACAGAGTGTTGGCACCTCTTATGTTCTTCTTATGTTAATTGCCAAGGGAAAGGTCTGTGCTCTCCATTGTCTTCACTGGTGCAATTTTATGGGTTATAGGGGAACATGCTGAATGAGGCCCCTATTTCTGCATAGTACATATTAACTGTAGTGTTTTGTCCTTACATCTGCAGATGGAATGCAGTCATGTTTCCTGATGGATGGCTATGCGGGTTCTGAACAGTCAGCATTAGCAACATGCTCTTCCTGTATTTGCTATCGGGCCAGGTTATTTAGTTTTTGTGCCAAGGTTTTCACTGTGTTACCCAACATCAAAGCCTTCACTTGTATGCCCTAAATTCTGTCTACACAAGCCAGGAGAGAGATCGTTCCATGCTGTGCACCTTATCATATGAAAGGATTTATACATTACTTGTTGTGTGGCATGATTGAAGCTAGTCAGAATTCACTCCTCTGCAAAGGAATTTGTACATGGAACAGGTAATAATAGCGGTAGGGGAAGTCACTTTTGGCCTTGTGTGGAGATCAGTGGGTATGTTTTTACTTACACTGTTTCTGTTATAATGTACACCATCACTGAGGCTGGATCTATAACTGAGATCTAGGAACCCTGACTGGGGGCTGCTTCTCACAGTTTTGACCCCTGCATTGGTGAATTTGTGGCAATACTAGGGATTGTCTATGCATAACCTTCATAATATCTTGATAGAGCCTTGATCTCGTCAAGTCTTGTAAGCTAAGCAGGGTCGGCCCTGGTTGGTATTTGGCTGGGAGACCACTAAGGAATTCCAGGGTCAAAAGGCAGAGGCAGGCAATGGCAAACCACCTGTGTTACTCTCTTGTCTTGAAAACCTTACGGGGTCGCCATAAGTCGCCTGCAACTTAATGGAGACTGCAATCATAGTGGGCTTTTGCAGTCAACTGTCACAGGGGCTGTAGCATCCTAAGGCCCTCCATTTAGCAAAGCATACACCTAATAATATTAGCAATACAGACCTTTCTCCCACTTTCTTACCCATTTCAGGTTTGTTCCTTACAGCTGGGCAGGAGCAAATTAAATGTTCCATCTGTCTTTTGGGGGGAGGGGGGGAACCAAAAAGTCATTATAAAACTTTTTTGGAAAGCTGAAAAATGCTGTATATTATAAACTGCTTCTAACTGTTAAGATCATAGTAAATAATTTTTTTATTGCTTTTATATACTATATCCTAAGGGAAAGGGGTAAAGGAAGCTCTAAAACTAATACAGAAACTAAATTAAGACAAGGATCGTATTTCAGAAATTACATTCTTATATATCGGACCTACAATAATAACAAAGGTACTATGTCAAGGTATTGATTTCTAGATAAAGCTGGCTTGAGTCTTCAATACAAATCTATAGGTGTTTTATAGTCAATTATGTTCTATTGAACTTCCAGTTTATTTTCCATGCTTTTTCTTCTTGTATTTCAGTTTAACTTTAAGTGGTTTGGGAGCAGCTGTTCCTTTTTCCGAATCCGAAACCTCAGAGGTACTGTCAGAGCTACTTGACATATCTTCAGATTCACAGTCACTTCTATCATCTTCTTCATTGTTGTCCTCAGTCTTCCTTTCATCTTTGCTCGGGTTTTGTTGCTGATCCAAAACTTTTTTGGCTTTCTGAACAGAGTCAATCTTGGTCTTATCTTTATAGTTGAACACAAGTCCTTCTGGAAATGTCCATCTGTATGAAATTGAATTATTATGAAGGAAGAAAGTTAAGTCTTTGTATTGCCGCCTTCACTTCTACACCTCAAATGGAATATCCTTTTCACTTCTTCATCTTTTACTTTCAAGGTTTTCCCAGATGTAGCTTTCAAAACAGCTTCTCTAGTGGATCTCACTATTTCACAAATACTTCACCAGGTAGCATATTTCTCTTGATGAAATCTGAGTAGTTCCAATATGTCAGATCCATATCATTTTGCAGTACATCTTAAGTTCTGTCATTGGTGCTAATACTTCGCTTTAAAGTTCTTTTAAATTTTCTCCTTTTTTTCTGCAATGCCTTGAAAGCGCAAGACATACATTGATCTTTCCATTTGAAGCTGCAACAGTTTTTCCACTTCTTTTTCCACTCCTTCCAGTTTACTATCTTTTGTTTTTATCTCAACTTTCTTAATGGCTTTCTCAGTATCTGCTCTTTTATCCATCCGTGTCAATTGCTTTTGGACTCCATCCAGCTTGCTGTTGATATTTGACATCTGTTCCAGCAGAGGGCACAATGCCAGTGCCAGCATATTAGGAAAGTCAGCAGCTGCTTCCTATGTCTGTGAAGGAGTCGCTGGTTGATTATTTCCTGTGAGAGGCTTCTTTTCTGGTGCCATTCTTCTCTCTCTACCAGACATTGTTTACACAAGGAGAAAGTTTTTAAAGTTAAACTGAAAGTTCTCTGATTTGAAAATGTTTTGGACTGTTTTGCACCTTTCAGTCTCATTTGCTGTCTGTCATGGTCAGTTTCGCTTTTTCCCTCTCAGTTTATCGTCCAGGAACCATTTAATTTCGTGGGGGGGATCCCTGCTCACCGCTTATCTCATGAATTGCTGCTGTTCACCTTAAAGGCTCAGCCGCTTGTAGAGGGGATCGATTAACTCAGTTTTATCACCTTTAAGTTACTATAGGAGCTCATTCACACTGGATCGCTTGTCTGCTTCCTCCAGTAGCCAGCTCTAGTTGCCATGATGGCTTCACGGTGGCAAGGCCTCTTGGACCAAGGAGGGCCCCAATTCCTTGGCCATTGCCTCAGAGGGGGTTCTCCTCAGCACTCCAGGCCAGAAGTCCCCTACAAGAACTCTTTTCCCTCAAGGCATTTCTCAGGTTTTTTCCTCTGCGTAAACCTATATATGGTGGCAACTGATATCCTGGAATATGAGTGTGTGTGTGTGTATACGTTTACTTTTCTGCAACACCTATTCTAAGCAAAGGACAATATGTTCACATAATGGAAATTATTCGCCATCTCTGCCATTCAGTGGTTCAGCCGTTGATGTCTTGGTTTGGGTTTGTATTTCTTTTGTTTCTTTATGCTGCTGAGGTTTTCTTACATATTTTTTAAGCTGCATCTTTTTAAAAGTTGGAACACTGTGGCCTTTAGGCAGACCCATAGGCCAGAAATTTCTGGCTGGTGGTGCAGGGGCCAGGATGCTGGGGCAATGGAGTAGGGAACTTAATTAGATTAAGTGGGGTAGTGAAGGAAAGAGAGAGAGAAGGCATGCCTTGTCTCTCTTTCCTTCCCCAGCCCCCCCCCCATCAGCAGGGAGACTGGGGAAGTAAACTGACCAGAAGCAGCAGGGCGACTTCCCTTTCCTTCCACAGCCCCCTCGCCATGGGGGGGTGACTGGGGAAGGAAAGAGAGAGAGAGACAACACATGCTTTCTCTCCCTCTGTTTCCTTCCCCAGCCCCCCCCCGCTTCGGGGAGGCTGGTAAAAGAAAGGGAAGCCACCCTGCTGCTTCTGGTCAGTTTCACTCCCCTCCAATCAGCTGTTAAATCTAACAGCGGATGGGGGGAGTGAAACTGACCAGAAGTGGAAGGGCTCCTTCATAGTGGGCCTCTGCCCCCAAATGCCCCACTGTGGCTATGGGCCTGCCCTTAGGGAGACTGCAGCTTTGGCCCCCCTCCCATAGAGGCTGTCTGTTTTCTTCATGGTGGAATAACTGCTAACTAAACAGTGTATCATAGTAATTTGTTCAATAAGATTGTCTGGCTTCAAGGAATCTCATGAGTTACCTATTCTGAAAAAGTAATGAAATTGGTGATTCAGAAATGTAGTTTTGAAGTTTAAAAAAACACCAATTTATGTTACTCATGTAATTACATTCTTAACACTGAACCCTTTTTTTTGTCAAATTGACCAAAAGCAAAGCATGTGAACATTGAGGAACGTGGTTTTGTTCTTCCTTAACGATTTAATTCCAAGACCGAAAATGTTACTGCTATTTTATTTTTTTAGCCTTTTAACAGAGAAAGAAACCCTGAAAAAATCATTTGCCCATCAGATTTATGGAGTGTATGCCTCATAAATTATTATTATTTACAGTCTTTTGGGTGTCCTGCTTTTGTTTTGTTTTCACAGCCAGAAGCAGTAAAATAATCAATCATTCAATAACGTCACGGATAATTATCATGTTACTTAGTGTGCTTTGAGCTGCAGGTGTCTCTAATGCTGCTATTGGATGCATTTAAGGCTCAGGGAGTGAAAAGTTTGTGGAATGCCTCCTTGTTTTCAGAAAGTATTTTTATTTGGCGCAGGACTTAACTAACAGTAGCCATCTGTTGGAAGGCAAACAAGCACTTGATTCTCTGTGTGATAATTTCATAAACTCCTGGATTTTACCTAAGTGCTTTCTACACTAAGTATTGGTAACGGGTACAGTTCCTATAAACAAATACGTGCAATTGTTATCTAAGCAGTGAGTTTAATGGCATAAAAATAAATGAGGGCTTGTAAGCCTGTTCCAAAATTTGTGTCTGATGGACTAGATGGCAAGTTGAGTGACATCCCAATAAATACAGTAATGCGGAGAAAGCAAATATAGCAAAGATTGAGAGCAGTTGACCCTTTCAGTTGTCTCTGCAGCCCTAACTATACTGAGTATGCTGTGATGGCCTCTCCTCATCTGGCATTTTATTAGTGCCAAGTAGGTGGCTTATACAGCATCTGCTATCCAAATGAATGAGGCTGTTGACCTGATCTGTATTACTGAGACATGACTGATG
Organism: Gekko japonicus; assembly: GCF_001447785.1. Classification (NCBI taxonomy): domain Eukaryota; kingdom Metazoa; phylum Chordata; class Lepidosauria; order Squamata; family Gekkonidae; genus Gekko; species Gekko japonicus. The sequence continues at coordinate 485,441 of NW_015172592.1, read as the reverse complement.
TGAATGTGTGTGTGGCTGTTGTTCAGTACCAGTCTGCAAAAAAACAAAACAAAAAAAACACAGAGAGAGAGAGAGAGGTGGAGGTGCTGTCAAGGACTTCATTTTCCCATTGACCCCAGCTGTTTGGAATATACCATGTTTTTATATTCCTTGTCTCAGTGCCTGTAAGCCTCTGGTCTGGTAGGAGCCCAACAGAGGAGCGAAAAGAAAAGGACTCCAAGTGTGGCCTGATTTCAAGTAAACATAAGAGAAGCCAATGTTGAGTCAGGCCAATGGCCCCTCCAGTCCAACACTCTGTCACATAGCGGCCAAAAATACCAGGAGCCATCAGGAGGTCCATCAGTGGGGCCTCCCACTGTCCCCCCCCCCCAAGCACCAAGAATACTATACCTCGTGGCTAATAGCCACTGATGGATCTCTGCTTCAGAATTCATGAAGTTAGTTACTTTGAATGAAGGGCCTCCCATATAGTTTGGGCTGCCTTTAAGTCCTTGTTAGCAAGGCTAGGTGTGAGGGTCTGGCTAGGTTCTGCCTCTCTCTAAGAGCAACCAATGAGAGCTGACAGAACGTTGAGAGAGGGAGCCTTGAAGGACAGCAGTTGAGGAGGACAGGAGCAGCAGGGAGAGGATGACATCGCAGAGGCTGTGGTGAAAAGGGGTTTTCTGGCTGACTGGAACTGTGTAGAAGAGCTGCTTGGAGCAGGCTGAAAATAGTACATTTGTAACGAAAGGATCCCGGCTGTAGGAATAGGACCTCAGTTTAAAAGTTCAGTGGAAGTGAAATGTTCCTTAGACTTTACTTTCCTGAGCGTTTTGTTCATATAAATAGAAGTCTCTTGTTTTGATTAACTCTGTGGGCTGCGTGTCTAAGGGAAAGAAGTACATACATACACATTTTAATATCTTGGCCTATACACGTATATTATAAGATATGAATGAATGGTGGCAGTGCGTGATTGGAACAGTGTTTGAGCCCCAACCCCAGTAGCTCTGTGTAAGTGATGGCTGATTATTAAAGGGGGCTGGGTTACCCTGTCTGTGGATGTCTCTGGGACTTAGAGAGAACCTGAGGTGTGAAATGGTCATGATTCTCTGTAGGTTTGAAAAGAGACAAGGAGGGTGGCAAGTGTGACGTCCTGACCTACGTATAACCCTCCTCCCATAATTCACTGTAAATTGTTGGGTCACTGGACTAAAATGCCTCCTCTGGATCTATCTGAGAGCAATGAACTGTATTTTATAGGCTCTGGCCTGTCTTCTTCCTAATGCTATACTATGCCAGGGCACTGGGAAATGGTTTTTCAGAATGTCATCTTGTTTTAAGGTGTTAGTGATTTTATAGTATTAGAGTTGGTTTTTATTGTTGTGTGTTTTATATGTTGTAACCACCACCACCACCCCCGAGCGTGCATGCAGGGTGGGCGAGATAGAAATGAAATAAATAAATTCATAAGAAGGTTATAATGTGATTAGACCCTCAATGTATTCCTTCTAACAAGACTTCCCATTCGTGTAGTTATTTGAAGGCCAGGCTAGTTGTCTAAATAGCAGCAAGTATAGCCATTACCCTGAACTGAAGGTCCATTTTTCAAGAAGTTTTGCCCTCTTGCTCAGACAGCTTGACAACAAACAACAAAGTCAACAAAACATTGAACAATAAACAGGAATTTTATGACACGTTAAGGACTATTTAAATTGTATTCTGCCTAAACTTTCATGAGTTAAACTATCAGATGCTGACATAAAATTTAGTTAGTCTTTAAGGTGCCACAAGGCTCCTGTTTATTTTTACTACAATATACTGACTCTACTATCCTTCTGGAAGACTAAATCTGCATTCCAGAAATGAGCAGCCTGTCTTAAGTTTTTGTTCTGCAGAAAATTCCTACTCTCCTGAAACTGGTCATATTACTACTGCACAAGTTATTGGATCCCAAATATAAAACTAGCATTTACAGAAATACATATGTTCTAGGTTTTTGTTTTTTTAAAATTAATTTCTGGTAGTTAATGTTGCACATTGGTTACAGCTTTGAATTAGGACAGGGAGACCCAGGTTAAAAGCCTCACTTGATGACCTTGGGTCAGCCCCTGTGTCAGCCTAATAACCTTTCATAGGGCTGGTGTGAAGATAAAACTGAAGAGGAATAACCATAGAAGTCACCTTGAGGTTCTTAGAGAAAAGGTGGGATAAAAAAGTGGGAAATGCACCATTCAGGCATGAGATGGTTGAAAGTAAACTGGAATAAAGGGAATTTGACTTATGAGAGCAAGGTTTTGGTGACATGTATCTAAGGATTGCTTGTGAATAGTCAGGAAGAATTTAACTTCATAAAGACCCCGTTCACAAGGTGAATTTGCTGTGGGAGAGCCATGATGGAATGGCAGATTTTTCCAGGCGCAATCACACCACAACATCTGGCAAGTGGAGCGAACCCGTGGCCAACCCGTGGCATGCCGCTGAAAATGCACGATAAAAAAATACTTCTTTGAAGGTACTAGTAAACGGTTTGCCACGGGCTGTGTCCGGACTCCCCCGGTGTGATCGTGCCCGTGCGGCTTTTCCCTCCAGCCGTCTTTGTTGCAGCGCACACGCCGAGGGCTGGAACCATGGGTTGCCGCCAATGCGTCTAATCACGTTGTTGCGTGTCTAATTGCGGCACCACAAATAGCCACGCCTCCCCCCCCCACGTTTTCCGGCCCGTGTGACCAGGGCCAAAATGACTTTTTGTGACCTACTGCTTCTTGGAGAGCTGGCTTTCTTTGAAAGTTGGCATTGCTGATAGATTCAAAATCCTTGAATAAGGCTTCATTGCAATTTAGGTGTACATGATGTAATTTTGCTCCATTCGTGATGATTTCCGTACTGCTAACGGACCATTACTCTGAATTCAAAATGAGAGGAATGCAGAAGTCTTTTCTTCAGTGAGAATAAAAATAAATAAATAAATCAACACTGAAATCATTAGCTTTGCTTGTTTAAGGAAGCAAAATGCCTGTGTGTGTGTCTATGTTTATCATATAATTTAAACAGGAAGTCTTCAGCCTTGCCCATTTGGCCTTGTTTTTATTTCAGACAGGAACTGCAAGTAGCAGAGACAGTGGAGGTCCTATCCATGCATCCCTATGAAAGGGATGTGCTTGTAGCAGTAACTGCCTCTTTGTAGACATTTCGACACCCTTTGCTGGGTTTTGATGTCTGTTGCCAGGAGCTGCAGATGTTGGGGGAGGGAGGAATTCCAGTGAAAGGCAGTGATTCAGCAACCTAAGTAGCTTGCGTTTCACAGCCAAAGTAATTGGATTGGCAGCTGAATTACAAACCTACAGTGGCTCCTTTGTCTGGGGAGTTATAGACGTTGATAATTGACGGTATGCCAGCAAGAGTGCAACCAAGGAAAATATTAGTGAGTTGGAGGATATTAATTTGATGGGTGAGTTAATATATTATTGTGCACTATACATTATAGCAAGTAATCTTTTCCAAAAGTTGTGGTAAACTGAAACAAAGTCTCCAGATTTGAGTATTGTCACTTTATCTGTACATTCGTCTTTGGTGTTGGCATGAGGATTATTGACATTATAAGAACATAAGAGAAGCCAATGCTGGAAAAGCCACTCTGTCACACAGTGGCTAAAAATACCAGGTGCCATCAGGAGGTCCACTAGTGGGGCCAGGACACTAGAAGCCCACCCACTATTGCCCCCCCAATCAAATTCTCTGACACTACATAGCATGATAAAGCAATTTATTTACTTCAGTTGTCATCCACCTTTATTGTCAGTTACAAAAAAATGAGTTGACTATTCTTGTGATTTTTAAAATTATAACAAATCATAAAATATAATAATAGTAAGTTGTGTACCTATAAATGAGAACGATACCTTCAGCACTTCTTCTCTCTGGCTTTTATCCTGAGGAGTTTCCAAACCCCACGCCCAGCACTATTTTGGTGTGAGAAAATGGCTTAGGAAGGGGGGGAAGACAAGAGTCTGGCCATCAGTGGACAACCGGTCAGTTCTTTTATCACAAAGAAGTATGCAATTATACTAGGTGACCCATAGGAGAAGCCATCCTATGCTATTAGGTGTGCACCTGAACTGCTGCAAACCCAGGAGCAACTCAGTTCTTCTTTAAACCCCTTCTCACTAGAGTTGGGCCGTAGAAGGAGGAAAGAGAGAGAAAGTGTGGAGAGAGAAGGAATGAAAGAGTGAAAGAGAAGGAAAGAGGAAAAGAAAGAGAAGAAAAGAAGGAGGGAAAGAAAGAGCGAGAAAGGAAGAAGGAGGGAAAGA
>NW_015172592.1:469757-481071 GCF_001447785.1 Gekko japonicus | reverse complement strand
ACCTCCCCAATCAAGCCTCCGCCACCCCCCCTCCCCGCACATCCCTCACTTACCCCAGGAGGCAGCGGTAGGGGCCTCTTCTAACCACCCACGGGACGCAGCGCTCTGCGCTGGCCCTAGGAGGCAGCAGGGGGGCTCTTCTAGCCTCCCATGGGCCGCAGCGCTCCGGCACTGGCCCAGGGAGGCAGCAGGGGGTCGCAGTGTGGGGAGCTGGGGGTGGGGCTTGCTGCCGCCTCCTCGGGCGCCTGGGCTCCCTGAGCGGTGCTCCAGCATGCTCAGGCCCCAAAAGACCCCTGGGGATAAACAGACTGTGTATATGTCAACTGTACTATTTTGATATAGTTCATTAAATGTGCTTACTTACTACTTCATTCTGCTTTCTGTTTTCATTTTACTTTCCCAATATTTTCTAGCAGTGCCTTTAGTTTTTCCTTCACTGCTGCAGCATATGAAGTTTTCCATGAGCTTTCTGCCACAGCTTCAAAAAATTTCTGGGGCATTGCATCTAATTTAGACTCCCCTTCTACATGAAATTGGAGCAGGTGCTATTGAGCAGGTCCAATCTGTTGCAGTATGCAAGTTCACTGGTTCAACTGGATGTTAACTCATCATTTCACTAATTTATCCATATAGAGATGGCTTAAGAACATAAGAGAAGCCAATGTTGGATCAGGCCAGTGGCCCATCCAGTCCAACACTTTGTCACACAGTGGCCAAAAATACCAGGAGGCATCAGGAGGTCCATGAGTGGGGCCAGGACACTAGAAGCCCTCCCACTGTTGCCCCCCCCCAGCACCAAGAATACAGTGCATCACTTGCCCCAGACTGAGAGTTCTTAGAGAAAAGGAGCAGGTCAAACAATAGTGATTGATCTGTTGCAAGCTGTGATTCTTTCCCCCTGCCTGCCACTAGTGTCCCAGCTTCTCTCAGAGTCCTGGGCTATTAGCCTGTTCCATTTTGAGAAGTGTAGTAAATGCAATGGCTGACTTTAACCCATTTTTTATTGTTCATTACACTAATGAAAAAAATATTTGGGATGAGTTCCCTAAGTCTCTCACACTGGTATCATATGGTGAGCTCTTGCCTTGCATCCCAGTAGAACAGAAAGGATTGGCAGGGATGTGCTGAGCAACAGAGTTTCAAACTGACTGATGGGCACAATTGCTTTTATTTTATGCACATGCTTAAACTGTATAGGTGTAACGTGTGCGCTAAGGTACCAGGGTGTTGAGCACGCTGCTTGACATGAAGTTGTAGAGATTGCGTGGTAATAGGGTACGTCTCCTTCTTTGTTTCCATTCCCACAAGCTCTAGTGAGGCAGAAGCAAATGTGAATGGTAGCACTGCACCATGTGCCCTGTTGACTAGTACATGCTGTGCAATTATTGAATTTGCCTTTTACACAACTAGCAAATTCCTTTGTTAGCTCAACCTCGCAGGAGAACATAATAATGAAATATAATTGCCATATCAAATTTGGCCATCAGCCCGTTTTCATTGCTTAGCACCAAAGGTCAGTAGTTCATTTCACATACTGGCCTATTTGTAGATTTTTATGACCACTCTATAAATCAGTCACTGAAGAAGTAGTGCAACATTATTCCAGAATGCTATCTTTTAGATAAAGCTTTGAAAAGGATAATGTTAGTATGTTGTCTCTGGGGTTCCATGTAGGTTTATTGTATTGATCATTTAGGTCTGAGGGATCCTTTTTGTGTGTGTGTCAGATTTTCAAAGAAAGCTATTGACAATCTGGCTGCTAGTAGTACAATCCTATGTAGAGCTACTCCAGTCCAATTTTATGGGTTTACAATGGAGTAAATCTATACAGAATCCTATTGCAAGTTCCACAGTGGCCCTGGTAACTTTGCAACTGAATAATGTTTGATGTTAGTTAACCAGTTTATATAATTCCATAAAGAGATTATTATAGTTTGGCTTCAAATGTTAGTAAAAGGGTTGGCTTCAATGTCACAAACACTGTCACTGTTCACAAAATTAGGCAGGCATGCAAGTCCACAGTGGAGGAGATACTGATGACCCCCCCCCCCGGCATGATTGCTGAGAATGTGTAGTGTAGGTTATGTTAATCCACTATATAGAAAGCAGTGGTTGTGGAGGTTCCTTTATTGGTTGTTTGCTTGCTTGCTTTGTTTGTTTAGTACATTTTTTATCCTGCCTTTTCTCCAAGATGGCAGAAATGTTTCTCTTTTCCATTTCATCCGCACAATATGCCTATAGTTGAATTAGTCAATAGGGTTGTCACGTCCCATCTTCTCCCCGGTGGGGGGATTTGGGGGGGCACTCCAGGAGGGGGAGGGGCCATCCTCAATATGATGATATTATACAGCGTGATGTCAGGGACACAGTCCCACACACCCACGCACCCGCCCTGCTTTCTTCCAACAATTTAAAGGGAAAGTTCCCTTTAAATGGTTGGGGGGAAGCGGGTGCTGTGCTCACCTACCCTGCAAGCCATGAATTTGTGGTTTGCAGGGCAGGCGCACATGGCCCCCACTTGAAAAGAGTGGATGCCATGCATACCTGCCCTGCAAGCCGCAAATTCGTGCTTTGCGGGGCAGGAGCAGGTGGCCCCATTTGAAAAGAGCAGGCACCGTGCGTGCCTGCCCTCCAAGCCGCAATTCATGGCTTGTGGGGGCAGATGTGCATGGTGTCCGCGCTTTTCAACTGGGCCACAGATGACTGTTGGGGTTGTGGGGCTTCCCTCGCCAGCTGGCTGGCTGGTATCTGGGGGACACCCAAAAATTGGGGGGTCCCCGCCCCCACCTGGGGCATCCCTGTTGGTCAACAACAGGAAAATATGGCTATTTTTGAAGCACCTATATGTACTGAAACTATTACTGTTTTATTGGAAAGGAGTAAATGTTCCTTGGCTTTGATGGATTATTGATGAGTACACTATTAAAGCTCCATTAAGTTCTGCAGCTCAGAGTCTGGTGTTGCATTGATTACCAGTTAGAAAAATGTCTAGGTTGAAATTCAGAGATGATTATAATTGAAGGTGAATGTTCAAAGTCAGAATACCTTTTTAAAAAGGTAATTTTAAAGGGGAAAGTTAGAAATGACTTGTCTGTTTCCGATATATAATTTGCAGAATGCAAAGAGGATCTTTCAAATTTAACATACTATTCATACAGATTTTTTCTGTTTGTACTTTCTGTGCCTTGTAATTATCCACTGATAAGGCACATCTGGAGGTAGCTTGCTTTGCCAGAAATAAACATACTGAACACATGGAAGCCTTGCACAAAGCTGCTATTTAAGAGGCGGGTTTTTTATGAGCAAATACTTTTGTCTCTTTCCATCTTGATTTGAGGGTTTTAAAAATCAGTTAGGAATGCAGGAGGGTGGGAGCTGGGAAATAACCCCCCATTCTCCTGTTTGACTCTAGGATTCCACCAGCAAAGAATAGGGCTTGAAAACACAAGAAAAGATGCTGAGTTTTCTGTTTTAAAAAGTTAAATTTTCTATGAAAATACTAATTTTTAAATGTCTCTTAAAATCTGCAGTATTTATTTGCAAGTCATAGTATGGATAAGTTGTGTTGATGACTCCTGGGTATTGATTTCTATGCCATTATCAGTTAATTTATGTGTTAGTTAAGTACACAAGAACATAAGAGAAGCCAGTGTTGGATCAGGCCAATGGCCCATCCAGTCCAACACTGTCACACAGTGGCCAAAATACCAGGTGCCATCAGGAGGTCCACCAGTGGGGCCAGGACACTAGAAGCCCTCCCACTGTTGCCCCCTCCCCCCAAGCACCAAGAATACAGAGCATCACTTGCCCCAGACTGAGAGTTCCTATCTATACCTTGTGGCTAATAGCCACTGATGGATCTCTGCTCCTTATGTTTATCCAGTTCCCTCTTGAAGCTGTCCATGCTTGTAGCTGCCACCACCTCCTTCGGCAGTGAATTCCATGTGTTAATCACTCTTTGGGTGAAGAAGTACTTCCTTTTATCCGTTCTAACCTGACTGCTCAGCAATTTAATTGAGTGCCCATAAGTTCTTGTATTGTGAGAAAGGGAGAAAAGTACTTCTTTCTCAACCTGCTCTATCCCATGCATAATCTTATAAACCTCAATCATGTCACCCCTTAGCCGTCATTTCTCCAAAGTAAAGACCCCAAGCATTTTAACCTTTCTTCATAGGGAAAGTGTTCCAACACTTTTATTATTCTAGTAGCCCTTTTCTGCACTTTCCTTTTTGAGGTGTGGTGACCAGAACTGTACACGGTACTCCAAATGAGGTTGCACCATCAATTTATACAGGGGCATTATGATACTGGCTGATTTGTTTTCAGTTCCCTTCCTAATAATCCCCAGTATAGTGTTGGCCTTTTTTTTACTGCAGTCGCACACTGTCTCAGCATTTTCATTGAGTTATCACATTTTCATTGAGTTATCTACTACGACTCCAAGATCTCTCTCTTGGTCAGTCTCTGCCAGTTCAGACCCCATCACCGTGTATTTATAGTTAGGATTTTTTGCTCCAATGTGCATCACTGCCACGTTGACGCCCACTCACCCATCCTTGACAGATCCCTTTGGAGTGCCTCACAATCCTCCCTGGTTCTCACCACCCTGAACAACTTTGTGTCATCTGCAGATTTAGCCACTTCACTGCTTACTCCAATTCCAAATAATTAATAAACAAGTTAAAAAGCATTGGATCGAGTACTTAGCCCTGTGGTACCCCACTGCTTACCACCCTCCACTGAGAGAATTTCCCATTTATACTCACTCTCTGTTTCCTATTAATTAGCCAGTTTTTGATCCACAAAAGGACCTGTCTTTTTATCCCATTACTATTGAGCTTACTTAGGAGCCTTTGATGAGGAACTTTATCAAAAGCTTTCTGGAAGTCAAGGTAAACAATATCTGTTGGGTCCCCCTTGTCCACATGTTTGTTCACTCCCTCAAACAACACTAACAGGTTAGTGAAACAACTACAGAACCCTTACAGAACCCATGCTGAGTCTGCCTCAATAGTTTTTGTTCATCAATGTGCCTACTAATTCTTTCCTTAGTAACAGTTTCCACCAACTTACCCGGTATTGATGTCAGACTGACTGGCCTGTAATTTCCCGGATCTCCTCTGGAACCCTTTTTAAAGATGGGAGTGACATTAACTGCCTTCCAGTCCTCAGGAATGGAGGCAGATTTTAATGAAAGATTACAAAATTTTGTAAGGAGATCCACAAGTTCACATTAGAGTTCTTTCAGAGCTCTTGGATGTATGCCATCCGGGCCTGGTGATTTATCAGTTTTTAAGTTGTCTTTCAGTCGTAGAACGCCCTCTCTCATCACCTCAATCTGACTCAGGTCTTTCAATACCCCTCCTGAAATCAGCGGTTCTGGAGTGGGCAAGCACTTCTCATCTTCCACAGTGAAGACAGAGGCAAAAAATGCATTCAGCTTCTCAGCCATTTCCCTATCATCCTTCAGTACTCCTTTTACCCCTTGGTCATCCAAGGGCCCCACTGCCTCCCTGGCTGGTTTCCTGCTTCTAATGTAATTGAAGAAAGTTTTATTGTTGGCCTTTATGTTTTTTGCTATATTTGCCTCATATTCCCTTTTTGCCTGCCTGACCACAGACTTGCATTTTATTTGTCACATCCAGTGCTCCCTTTTATCAACCTCACTGTGGCTATCTTTCCACCACTTAAAGGAATCCTTTTTACCTTTTACAGCTTCCATTACTTTGTTTGTTAACCATGCAGGCTTTTTTCTATACCTATTTGTGCCTTTCCTAACCTGCGTACATATTTTTTCTGAGTGCTATACCCCAGCAGTGAGTTCTGTATAACTGGAAGGAACTTTGGGCTTCAAGAGCATCCTGCTGATTCTGCATCAAGTTCCCAACCTACATTCCGTTTGTTCTCAGTACAACTCTGTGTTCAAAACTAGATGGCGTAGCATTTTTTCCTGGTTCCTCTTTTCCATTATCAGTCTAGAAAAGAAGTGAGGTTCCAGTATGAGACTTCTTAAACAAGTAAAACACATTTTGTCCCTATCCCGATTTTGATGTAATGACAAAGTTGCTTTGGAAATTACTCTTGCATGTACAATCCATTGTGTTATTTCTAAAGGAAGCAAGGAATTTGCATTTCATTTATTTGTGATACATATTGTTAGGGACAGTTACAAACTATTTGCTTTTGGTATCAGTTCCCTTGAATGTGGATGCAACAGTCCTGCACAAATAGGGAAAATTAGGCAAGAAGATATCAGAATTCAGCTGTCCATTCCGCATCATTCATCTTGTATGGGCCCTAATTATAGCATGCTGAACAGGTTTTTTACAAACGTTTGGAATATTTCTTCTGAAAAATCTTGATAATCTAGGAAGAACATGTAGTACAGGGTAGTAGTGTAGTACTTTTCAAATTTCCAGGTACCTTAGAAATTTTGAGGAGGCGTGGTGACTAGTGCTACCACAAAATGGCTTAAGAGGCAGAGCCAAACACAGTACTTCTGTCCTCATTTTTCAAAAGAGTTACAGAAGGGAGATAAAAAGCAATGAAGGAAAGCCTGAGAGGAGGCGGCTGGGTTGCCAGTCCCCAGGTCCTGGTGGGATTTCCCCTGGTTTTTGGGGCTTCTGCCTGCTGCCAGCCATCTTGCCCGCGGGGGAGCCCCACCTCCAAACAGCATTGCTTTGTGATGTCCCCAACACAATGACATCACCCAGAAATGACATAATCACACTGGGGCGACACTCTGTTTTGAGGGCAAAACTCTATGGTTTGAAGCCAGTTTTACCATAGAGTTCTGCCCAAAACCCAGAGTGTCTCTGTGCGACGTCTCTGATGTGATGATGTCACTTCCAGGTGATATCATCATGTTGGGAATGTCCCAGAATGCCCCCCAAATTCCCCCACTGGTGCAACAAGGGGACCTGGCAACCTTAGGGGGTGGGAGGAAGATTAGGAAATAAAAAGAGAAGAAGCAATGTTCAGGGAGAAGGATTAAAAATCAAGAGTGCCTGAGGAGGAATCCTTATCACTTCTCCTAATCCCCCAGTGGCTTCTATTGAAGCCATGGAAAACCATTTCATTTGAATGAGGACAGCCGGTAACAATCTCTGACTTATACTTGCCACACCCACTTTCTAAGAAGATCTGTACAGTACCATGGTGCCCATGGATACTACTCTAGGGAACCCTGCTGTAATACCATGAGTTGTTCATCAGTTAGAACCCCCTTTCTTCTGACTCCTCGATGGGGGTGGGGTCCCTTCCACTTGTTGATGAGAACGTGGAAGGAATTCTATTGTGGAATGGATAAAAAAAAATTTCCAGCAAAGCAATGTTTTTTTTAATTTCATCCATAAAAATATACACAGTGTCCTTTGAAACTGTTGTATCAAAAATCCTTTAGATATGGAACTTAAAAACTTGCTGTCAAGTGCATAGACCAGAGCCTCTTTCACTAGTATTCTGATACAAAGGAGGATTACAAATGTGATTCCAGCCCCAGGGCATTTGAAGTGTTGCACTTGGTTCTAACACCTCATTCTGTTGCATGCGCAGACCCAGGCCTTCAGTGATCAGGGTGTTTGCAAGAGCCTAGAACCAGAGAGTTAAGACCCAGTGTGGTGTAGTCAGGGTTGCCAACTCTGGCTTGGGAAATTTCTGGAGGTTCAGGGGTCGAACCTGGGGAGGGCAGAGTCTGGGGACGAGAGGGAGCTCAGTGGGGATGCAATTCCATATAGTCTACCCTCCAAAGCTGCCATTTCCTCCAGGCGAACCAATCTTGTAGTCTGGAGATCAGTTGTAATTCAGAACCCATCTGGATGCTGGCAACCCTGGGTATAGTGGTTAGAGCGTTGGACTAGGTTCTTATTTGTATTCCCAGTCTGTCATGGAAGTTTGCTGGGTGACCACAGGCCAGTCACATATTCCCAGCATAACCTACCTCACAGGGATGTTATGAATATTAAATAAAGGAGAGGAGGATGTTGTAAACTGCTTCTGCATCCCACAGTAGAGAATATAAATGAAGTAAATAAAACAAAATAATCTAGCCAAGCTTGCAAGTCAAAATGGTGAGAGAGAAACAAATAAATTACATGTGACCTAGGGTCTGATGTTAAAATATTTGTGTTTTTCTCTTAGGGGAAATGGAGCTACCAGATTCTGATGACCCATTAGGTCAAATGGATGGGCATGATAGACCAGTTCCAACGCACAAAGGTAATAATATTCTATTGGTCTTCTATTATTATCGATATGCATTATAAAGTGCAAAAACTTTAATATTGATAGGCAAATATCTCTAGCAATTCCAAATCTTGACTCGACTCACTAGTTGGCCACTATTTGTGATCCCCACCAACCCACCTTCTCCCCAAGTTTTCTGCTTGCACCAGAGGACTGGAAGGAAGGAGACTGTCTTCCTTTGCACAAAACACAAGTGCAATGATCTTTTCTTGCCTCTTACACCTTTCTAAATACTGCTTGGAGGAGTGAGCAGTGGTGTCATACTTTTATAGCTTCTTGGCTCAGCTTGGTACATGACGAGCCTTTTCCCCACATCCTTTGTTCATGTCATAGAACTTTACATTGAAGGCATTTTTGTTTCTGTATTCTGCAAGATCAGTATCAAAAAGCAGAAGGCAGCTTTTTTGAACAATTCACAGAGAATTTACAGGAAGGCTTAATGCTAACACTGAGGGAGCTGATGGAACCCTGAGCATCTCAGCTTGTAGGAAAACACAAGCCCTGGCCATGGCTTGCAGAACAGGCACAATTTGAGTAAGTTCTGTAGTCTGCGGTCACACGTATCAGATAACACGGGGGGGGGGTGGGAGGCGAGGCTATTTGTGCCATCGTAATTTGACGTGCCACTACGGCGGTCAGACGCGATGGCCGTTAACCCGGGGGGGGTTCTGTCAGAGGATTTTGGCGTGCTTCAACAAGGAGGCAGTAGGAGCGCGCTGGAGCGATCAGACGGAGACAGTCCATCTGAGGCCCATTGCAAACAATTTGCTGCTGGACTTTCCGAGATACTTTTTTACTCCACATCTTCGGCTGGGTGGTACGGGTCGGGAGCGGGTGCGCGATGCTTGCCAGATGTGTCCATGTGATTGCGCCTGTTAAATCCACCTGGCATTCGTCCCTCATGCGTGGCTACTTGTGGTGTGATCGGAGCCGTAATAAACTGTCTCTTTTACTTCAAAAGTTGTGTCAAGTAAGCTCCAACACAAACACTCCATTCCAGGCCTCCTAGAGTGTTTTTACAGTGGAGCACTGGCTTCTTTACTTATTACAGACTTTTCTCTGGAATTTGTTATCAGCCCAAAAAAGCTGTGCTCTGTGCTTCAGGAAAAGCATTCCTCTTACACCAAGCAGTTCTCCCAAGTCTATTACTCTGCCTCTGCATTTGGGTCATTTTAATGTAGACGTGGATGTTGTGAGTTTCTCCAGTGGTCCAGGGTGGGCAGTTACAACCAATGTTCCCTCTAAACTATGGAGACTTGTGAGCAAAAATTCTACTTTGTGAGCTACTGGCATTAAAGTAGTGAGCGAGTGGTTTGGCTACTGCATAAATCAGTTTGCTCTAGAGCCATCCTTCCTGAGCTGAGACAAAAATGTGTGAACCAGATGCTAAAAAACTGTGAGCTAGCTCACACTAACTCAGCTTAGAGGGAACACTGGTTACAACTCATGGGTAGAAGCTCCGCCTGGAGGCCAGCAGGGTCAGCAGTCTTTTACTGACTCCTAGTGTGAGTGGCTTCTTCCACAACCCCCAGTTTCGGACCTGTCTGGCTTGCAGACAGGTGGCCATCTCACTGCGCTCACTGCTTTTTCACAGTGTTCTTGTTTGTTATTCTCCTCTCTGCCTATCTTGAGGGGCTTTATCATCTGTTGCTGCAGGAGTAGGGCCAGGGGTACCTTTCTGGCATACCATTCCACTTCACTTCACTTCAAGGGTCTCTCGCTAGAAGGGGAGGGACACTGTGGGGGCTCCATGCTTTGACCACAGTAGCTCCCCGTAGCTCCATCTGAGGCAATGGAAGAGCATTGGCAGCTGCAGCTGAGGTGCCTGTTCCTCAGGACTGGACAGAGGAACGCTGTGACCACCTGACCTGGGTCCATCTGAGAGTACTTTGAGGCCTTGTGATGCTTTCCACATCCCCCACGTTTCCCAGGAGCCTGCAGCTGAGCATATAGTGTTTCACCAGAGTTGTTCAGAGTGGTCGGCTGAAGGGTGCTCATTATAGCAGCGGGACCAAAAGAGAGGTGGTCACCCTTGGTCTCCTTCAGGGACAAAGTGGGAAAAGAGAGTGGCAAGAGAGTGACATGTGTCAGTCTTGCAGATTTGGACCACGGTGCGAGGAGTGTGGTCCTTCCTCTTTCCAGTTGAGTCCCTCCTCTTCTAGAGACTGCCTCTCCTCTAGCCAGGTCAGGCCAGCAGACTTGCCAGGGCCTGATCTGTTGGGTGAAAATGCACAACCAAACCTTTTGGCTTGGATCAAGGGAGAAATGCAGAAGGAAATCAGCTCTGCCACCCTAGCTGAAGCTCAGCGTTGTGGGGCCAAATGCAGTTGCCGTCCTAAATGCTGAAGCAGGCCTCATTCTGTCTGCTATTCTGCTGGACAAAGCTGAGAGGAGAAGCAAGTTTTCCTACCCAATAATCCTCCCTACCCCACAAGAATCCCTAGGTCATGGCAGCAGAATTTCTCTCCCAGTATCCGTAGTAGAGAACATAGTCTTTTGCTGGATCCCACCTCAGAGGTCTCGGACCGGTCAGATGCCTTCTTGAACAGAGAGGAGGGTGAACTCTCTGAGAAAGAAGAGCCGCTGGTGAACATGCAGACTCATCTTTTTCTGCAAGACGTCTTTCCAAAATTGCTGCCTAAGATTCTCCATATTCTCAAGATTCCACAGGGCAAGAAAGAATTAGAAGAACTAGATCTGGCTAGACCAGCATGCTAAACTATGGCTTTCCCACATGCAGAAACCACTTCTAGGTACCTTCTCTTCCCTTTGGTTTTTGACATGGTTTTCAAGTCAGAATGGGAGGCTCTTGCAGATAATCACCAGATTATTTCCCAGCTCAGTCCCATGGTTCTGGAGCTGGCAGAATGGTTCAAGCTTCCCATGGTCGACACTTCCATGGCAGACCTGACCTCCAGCATGGTCATTTTGGATTCCAGTGGTCTTCTCAGGGATCCCTGCAGGGTGAGGATCAACCTGGCCTTCGGCAAGAACTTTAATGCATCCTTGGCAGGAGTGCAGGTTTCATCAGCGGAATCATTATTGGCTAGAGCCATTTATCTTTGGGCTT
>NW_015172592.1:445541-469581 GCF_001447785.1 Gekko japonicus | reverse complement strand
TGCTGAACCATAAGAGAGAGGGCAGGCCTAAGAAAAGGTTTTCAGTCCTTTTGGAACTCCCAACCGAATTCTGGCATTAGACCTTACTGGCCTAAAGGCAAATGACAATACTCCAAGCCTTCAACCTCTCCTAGCAAGTCTTCCTCCAGTGCTGGACAAGAAGGAAAGAAATCCTCAGTCTGATGCCAAACAGTCAGCAATCACCAACAATATCAGGGGCTATCTGCTATGCTTTGCATACATTTGTGAATGCTCCAAGACCAGTGGGTGCTGGGCACAATCTGCAAGGGCTACTCCATGGAACTCAAATTTCTGCCTCCTGACAAACTCATTCAGGTCTACAGGTATCACCATTCAATCAAACACCATCTCATTCTCCAGGTGATAAACCATCTCCTCTGTATAGGAGCTATATAGAGCCAGTACCAAGAGGACATCTGGGTTCTATTCCATTCTTTAATTGATTCTCAAGAAACACAGAGATGTGAGGGCAGTCCTCAACCTGCAATGGTTGAACAAATGGATCAAAGACAGAAAGTTTCGGACAAAGACCTTCAATTCAATAATGGCAGCTATCTACAAAGGAGACTTCCTTACTTTGGTAGAACTATTGGATGCTTACCTCCACATCCAGTTCCTCCACGGTCATTGGCGCTTCTTGCACTTTGGCTACTTTGGCCTCTATTTCCAATACTGGGCCCTCATTTCAGGCTGAATTTGGCACCCCAAGTATTCACCAAAGTCCTGGTTTCCCTGGTGACATGTCTGCATACATGGGAATCTCAGACTTCCTTTAACTGGGCAACATCCACATCAGGTCCCCCTCCTTTCCCCATACCTTCATATTCATGGCTTTGTGGCCAATGGGGAGAAGAGCTGCTTCCTTCCAGTGCACCAGATCTTTCACTTAGAAATGGTGCTGGAAACTTCCCTGGACATGGTCTTCCTGTTCAAGGAGAGCCAACACAAGATGAGGGTGCTAATATAGGAAGTGGAAATGAAATCTGAAAAGGTGGTACATGTGGCCAGGACAGAAATGTGGTGGCTGACTGGTTAAGTTGAAGAAAGCTAGACCAGTTAGAGTGGAAGCTGAACCCAGAGGTGTTTTTATTCAGTGGGAGAAAAAAAGGGGCAAGGTTTCTCCTTCCATCTTCATAAGAGGTTTTTTAGAGAAGCGTCTTTTCTGAATTCACCAGTAATCCACAGGTTTTCCATATGGAACTTGAACATAGTCCTACAGGCACTTTCCAAGGGTCCCTTCTGTTGGAAAATTAGGTAAAAATACTTAAATATTCAGAGTTTGCAATGGAGAGGAGGCATTTTCTTTCTGTGTAAAAATCTTTATTTCTAAAGGGAAGGGTGCACAGGAAAATCTACAAAACAACAAACACTTAAAGACTACATGCTTGCAACAATAGACACACAGATAGTAATGGAGATTCTTCCTTTGTTCTTGACCCCTAGAAGGAAATCACCTGAATGCATTAACCAAAGATTGTAAGTAAATAGGCCTCAATTTCCCAGGCTTTCTTTCCATTGGCTTTCTGCCAGGTTCCCTTCCAGGTCAGTCTAAACAACAGCACAGAAGGTAAGCACATTAACCCTATAATGACTGACTTTAGACCTTGCAACACACATATTTTCAACACCTTCAAGCTCATGTAGGCTTACCAAGTACTTACCGAGAATCGGCGGGGGACACATACTTCTTCTCAGGACCATTCCCACGTGGAAAACAGACGCGCTGCACCATGCCATCGCTAGGAAGTGACGCCGGGCAACGCTCTGGCAATGGGGCTGGAAACTCGATAGTACCATCAAGTTTCCAGCCCCATTGCCAGAGTGTCGCCCGGCGTCACTTCCTGGTGACAGCATGGTGCAGCGTGGGTGTGTTACAGGGAGGAATGTTCCGACCGGGGACCATGTGTCCCCTGCCGATTTGCGGTAGGTACTTGGTAACTCTAAGCTCATGGCCTCGTGTCTCCTGAAGGAACTTACCTTCAAAAAGGTATTCTTAGTGGGCATTATCTCCAGTCCAAGGATCTCTAAGTTTCATGCTATTTCCATGCATAAGGATGTTTGTGTCTTCCACAGTGACAAAGTGATGTTAAGGATGGACCATGTGAATTCAGGTTTCCACAGGTCTCAGGAAATCATTTTACTATCCTTCACTCCTAATCTTAAACATTCGCAGGAAAGAAAGTGCCATTGCCTGGACATTAAGCGGGCCCTGAGTTATTACATAGATAGAACCAAGGCCATAAGAAAATCTGATTCTCTTTTCTCAGGAGGCCTTCCATGGGTGGCAGGGTATCTCTCTCTACTATAGGAAGGTGGATCCTCTTAATCCCCTCCAGACAGTGCCAGCTAAGAGAGGGAATGCCCCCCGCAAGTAGCATGGCTCCTCCCCCCATCATAACCACTGCTGCTGGGCTGCTGCACTCCCCCCAATCCCCTACCATCAATCCTGGAGAGCCCAGTGTGGCTCCAGGCCTCTGCTGCTGGGACACCACACTCCTGCCTCCCACCTCCTGCCACTGATCTTGGAGAGCCCAGCGTGGCTCCAGTCTTCTGCTGCCAGACCCGCAATGACTCCTGAAGTCCCACCACCTTCAAGGCTTCTGCTGCCGGGATGCCATGCTTCTACCTTTTGCCCCAGCCATCGATCTTGGAGAGCCCAGTGTGGCTCCAGGCCTCTGCTGTTGGGCCAAGGTGGCTCTTGAAGTGCCTCTGCCTTCAAGGCTTCTGCTGCCGGGATGCCGTGCTCCTACCTCTCATCGCCGACATCGATCTTGGAGAGCTCAGCATGGCCCAAGGCCTCTACTGCTGGGCCTGTGGAGGCTCCTGAAGCCCTTTCACCCTCAAGGCTTCTGCTGCAGGGATGCCATGCTTCTACCACCCACCTCCGACCATCGATCTTGGAGAGCCCAGTGTGGCTCCAGGCCTCTGCTGCCAGGCCCATGGGACTCAGGTGGGGGTAAGTCCCATCTCCTTCCCCTACTGTCTCGCTGGCAAGGCCCCCGGCCTCTCCTGCAGCTGTTGCTGGGCCCAGCATAGCCCCTGGCCTGCTATAGCTGCCTGGATGCTTTGCCAGTGCCACAGAATGTAAGTAGTAAAGTACTGGGGGGGGGGTTAACCCCCTTGTGCAATTTTATTAACTTTTCAGATTTTTATGCAAATTTAGGTGGTCACCCAAGTTTGCAGAAAAACCTGTTTATTGCAAGTGTGGTGCTGATCCATGGATTTAGATATCCACAGATGAGGGCACACTTGGGAAACAGATATCTAGATACTGTGAAATATCCTTATGCTTTATGCCAGACCACATTCCTTCTGGTAGCTTTTGATGTACATTTGATGTACATTCAGTCATCACTGGGTTGACTAAGCCGGAATGTGCACAAGCTTGGCTTGTTGCCACACATGCCTCTCTCCACCATCCTCATGTGGAAGATTCAGGGTTAGAAATTAGCTTCCATTATGTGTAACTGGAGAATGCAGTTAAGCGAAATAGATTCCTGGATTGTGTTGGATAACTAACTCCACATTAATCCATCTACATCTGTGTGTCATAGGTATGCAGAGCTAATCTCTAACTGGAATTTTTCATACGAGAAAGGAAGAGGAAAGTGAGGCATGTACACAGGCATGACAATAAGCCTGGTTCATACACTTCCCAATTTAATGTTGGCGTAGAGTGATAATGTGAATGTAGCCACCATTATTTACAGTAATCTTTTACTGCCAGTAAAATAATGTAGTAGGAGAAACATACACATTTTGAGGTGTTCTTCACTAAGTTGAACATTAATTCTGAGTGCATTGTGGAACTTCTGTATTTTAACTGACAAATGGGGTGGCTTTCAATGAATCACTGAGACAGCTGGATCAGACACACATTGGGTACCTGCTGTGCTGAATAAGTACTTGATGGGTTTTATATCCAGCTTTCTCTTACATAGTTCATTTAGTATGTAAACAGCTTGTAAAATACAAGCATGCTACATCAGGCTTCTTATTAACAGTAACAACAACCAAAAAAGGCAAAAACTCTTAAAGCCAAGTGGTTGTGTGTTGCCTTGCAGGGATTATTAGCTATATGTAACCTACCTCATGGAACATTTATGAAGTAGGCTGAAAACAGTAAATGTAATGGAGAAGTTAAAACACATGAGGAATGAGACTTCAGAAGTAGCTCTAGAGCAGCCCTGTACAACTGGGTCCCCCCATGCTGAACAAAGCATGCCCACCAAGTGGTTTTACAATCCTGTGCATGTGGTGAAAATAGGAGATTTAATTTCTTCTAGGCTGCCTCATGTGACTCATTGGCTGTCTTTGGCTTGCTGACTTGCAAGTTGTGTATGCCTGCTTTAAAGTTACCAGGTCATCTCTCAGATAGTGACGTGAATTAAAAGAATGCACAAGCACAACATCAGTAGCAGAGCAGTGTCCATGCGCTGCCAAGTTTAGAGAGTGCAACACCTGTGACAGCTAATCAAATGCCACATATTTTTGGTTTTTGCTGCTGGACAGTGAGGGATGTATGTCACTTCAGTATTTCTGTGTTGATGCTCATTCCCACACTCTACATCTAAACCTTGTGCTGAACCTCAGTGCCATTGCTTATTGGTGGTAGCCAGATCAATAGGAAGATGTGCTAGTGTCCACACTTAAGGAGATACATGTCCTATGTCTTTCCCCACCCCAATTTTGAGCCACAATGAAGAAATAAAATGTTGACACAAACCTAGGATGTAGCCATGTAGCTTCTTTTTCCAGGCAGATTCTGGAGATTGCTAAATACCTGATGGACCTGACATGACAGCTGTCATATGCTAATTCAGCTCCATCAACCAAGACCAAAAAACAAAACAAAAAATCAGCCAGGCTTGAAACAAGCATAAAAGAGTGCGATATTCACTGCAAACAATATCTGGATAGGTTCTCCACTGCTACAAAAGATGCATTAGTTATCATAGAAATCCATCTAAGTCTTTTGTGTGTTCAGGCATTTGATTTAAGCTTAATGGCTTGGAGCTCAAGAACTGCATCAGTAGTTTTGCATGCCCAAAATCTTCTTGAACTTGAGATTCTCAAATAGCAGCCTTCTCCATGTCATATGAGAACTCTATTTTGAAACTAAAACTTTCTAAACTAGTCTCTCCTTATAATAATTGTGTTTTGGGGTGGCCTCCGTCTAAGGGGTGGTGAGAAGAAATGCGCTCCCTCAGCCATTGGGCCACCAGCTGCTGCTCAGGACTCCTGGTGTACCATTGGCTGGGGGGGGGGGAGAGGAACAAGCCTAGCCATCTTGGCCCACGCGTGGCTGGAATGGGCAGTGAGCAGCTGGTAGGGAGATGGACGAAGCCGGGTGAATTGGACAGCTGGCCCTTCGCTTGCTCACCTTCCCCCCAAGCCTACTCAGGCCCCCGCTCACCTGCTGCCGCGTCCGGCCGCACAGACACCTCCAGCCACCCCAACCCATCTGAGGGGAGGGAAGGCTGCACCGGGCTTCCCGGGGCCACCACAGCCTGGCCTGGGGACGCTGTGGGCACTTCTTTGGGGACGGCGTTCGGCCTCTGCCAGCCTTCCCTCTGCTGCTCTTGCTGGTCTGGCAGCATGCCCCAGCTGGCCTCAGGGACAGGGGGCGGCAGCCGCACCGCACTTCCCTCACCTGCTGCCACCTGGCCGACAGAGGAGGCGGGCCCTGCTGGGGGGGGGCTGCATCTTGACCAGGCTGTGCTTGGGGACGAGGGCAGGCGGCCGCATTGCACTTCCCTCGCCTGGCGCCACAGGGGCCAGGGAGGCGGCAGGCCCTTACGAGGACTCTCACTAGAGCCCATTGCCTCTTCGTGCAATGGGCCTTTTCCCTAGTTTGTTATATAGCATGAAATGCATTTTTTTTAAAAAAACAGATGATTCCAGGGTGCTTCTGGACATACCCGAACTCATCGGCGCTTCTAAAGTAGCTCTTTGGGTCCTTGCCAGTGAAAGCAACTACAGAATTTAATGGTCAAAATGAGATTTGAGGTAATACAATTCTGTTGCCGTCAACGTTGACTAAATTTGTTGCTACTAGGTTCACATTTGGTCAGAGGTGATCTTTTCCCCAGACATTTTTATAGACACTATTTAATAATGTTTAGCTGATATTCTTATAAATTGAGTATTAGAGCACTTCAATTTGCTATAGCATAGTGATAGCATAGTTTTCTTCTCTGTACTCTAAAGACGTTAATTTCTATTTGAAGAAATCAAGAAAACATTTACTCTTTGCTAATATCCTGGAATACAATCTTGACACATGAGCTATATGTGTAATCATATAGAATGTATACTCAGTAGTAGCTACATGACAACGCAAGCACCCATTTTCTGTATTGCCTTGTTTGGTGGTATACCTCTTCATATCAGCTGGTGGAGAGCAGGGGCAGAAGGGTGCTGTTGCAGCCATCCTACTTGTGGGCTTCCCGGAGGCAGCCAGTCTGTTACCGTGTGAACAGAATGTTGTACTATGTGGGTCTTTGGTCTGATCAATTTGGCTCTTCTTGCATTCTTTTTGAGATAAAACCCATCAGGGGAGCAGAAGGAAGGAGAACTTGAAGAGCAACTCCTTACTTTTTTATGGGAAGAGGAAGACATTTGTGGGGAGGGAGAGAAAAGCCCTTTACAAATATTTTGCAAGAGAAAACACTGTTTAACACTTTGAGAAGGAAAAGAAAAGCACTTTAGGAGGAGGTGAAAGGCTACAGAATTTTTTAAAAAAATCTGCTCTTCAGTGGGGAAAAATGACTGCTTCATCTGAGAAATACAGCACTGCATGCTCGAGCCCTGACCTGGATAGCTCAGGCTAACCCAATTTTATCAGGTCTTGGAAGCTAAGTTGTTCAGTCCTGGGCTAATATTTGGATGGGAGACCTCCAAGGAATACCAGGGTCATGATGTGGAGGCAGGCAATGCCAAACCACCTCTGAACATCTCTTGCCTTGAAAACCCCATGGGGTCGCCATAAGTCAGCTGTGACTTAATAGCACTTTCCACCACCATGATCTATAGACCCAAAGGCTGGATACATGGGTATCTAGTAGAAGGGAGGATCCCCATTCAAAAGCAGAAGTTAATGAAATATTTTATTTGATATATGGAAAATAGGAGGTATACAGTGGAGGGCAGGGGACAAATAAAGTGAATAAATAAACTCTGAGGCCATTCCTAGCTTAAAGGCCTAGAATCCCTGCTCTAGAGGAGAGCCTAAGCCAATTGCTGTTGTGTTATAATTGCTGCTAACATTGTGATCTAACTCAGCTTCTTTTTTGAGTCCAGTAGATCTCATGAGATTGGACATCCATAGATATACTGAAATGAAACAAGTTTTCATCAATATATTCTTAAGCAGGATTTTCTAGTCGTTCAAATCCTGGCTCTATAGGTCCTGGTCAAGTGCACTCATTCCTTTCTCCTGGCATCCCTTCAGTACTAAATTAGTTGTGGGGGGGAGGGGGCTTGGAGACAACTTCTGAAGCACGGCCTATGATCCTCCGCGTACCCACTGGTCTGCTGTCCTCTGTAGTGGGGCAACTGCTCAGTTTGGCGGACTTGCCTGTTCCTGACCTAGCCAGCCCCTCCCACCCTGTTGCTGTCCCAGTTGGCTTTCAGGGTCTTGACTGGCTTTGGGTGGCATTGTGTGTCTCCAGCTGGCCTCAGGCACTTTCACAGTGCTTTTGGAGATTATCAAAGCCTATTGGTTGATGTGGGCCCGGTGGCTGGTTCTACTGAGGCGAACGCGAGGTTGGAGACTGTATGGGCCATTCTGTATGGGCCACTCTGACCCTTTGTCATTCCATCTACCTCTTCTAAGTTCTGAGGACAAGAAACCCATGACCAGACTGAATATCTTGAGTTCCAGGACTGAGCTGAGTGAGACTATGCTAAAGGAAGTTCATTGCACCATCTTATGACAAATAGACTCTTAATTTGCAAACTTTAACCCCCGGTGCCATGGGACTGTTAGTATGTTCCAAGGACAGTTGAAGGAACTAGAGAATCATAAGAGTCTGTGAACTGTTTTGCCTCCCGTTGATCAGGGAACTTAATTTAATTTAACTTGTTAATAGATCCCCACTCTTAGATTTGCCAGTAATTTAGAGGGACTATTAATTGTTATTAGTGATTATTAATTGATTAATTGGATTGATTAGAGGGCCCTTGACCATTACTTAGTCAATTGATTAAATCAATTAGAGGGTTAGTTAGGATTATTTACTGTGGGTTTGTCTGTGTAGGGAGGGTTTAATTAACTGAGGGAGGGCTAGATATTGCTATAAGGACTTAGGTTATGTTGGGGTTGATATAATTTAGATAGGATATTGTGAATTATTATATGTAGTGAAAGGGGCATGGCGGCTGAGCTTCTGGCTGACTGCATCCCTCTCACACTCCTGCTAATCCCACTGAGGAATATCAAAATTGCTCTCAAAAAATAAAACTAATTTAGAAACAAACTTTAATGCTGGGTATGGGAAGGACCATGGGGAAGAAGGGGGCAACCCCCCCTACAGATCCCCTAGGAAGAGTAATACAGACTCGGAAGACCAAGAGACATTTCTGCCAGAGGACATGGCGATGGGAGGAAGCAATTCTGACCCAAGTTACTAGACCATGATTCTGCATGCTTTGACAGAGATAAAAGATGAACTTAAAAATGAAATAAAGATTGTGAGCAGGGATGTCAGACAATTGAAAAAAGAAATTGGCCAGCTCTAAACAAACAATAGAGCTGATAAATAAGAAACTCGATGAACTCACCACAACAATGAGGACAATGGAGAAGAAAGCTGAAGCATACCAGAGTGCGAAGGAAACAGCAGACGAAATGAAGGAGGTAAAGGATTTTGAGGCTTGGGCCAAAAATAAAATCAAGAGAAAGGAAGGCCAAACTCCATGGGATCTCATTAAACTTTTCCTGGGGTCTCATTAAACTTTTCCAAAACAGAAGATTTCGCTGCATCTTTAAATAAATGGCTGTGGCAGATACTTCACTCAGCAGGGGAATCAGAGACTTCCGAAAGAATGATCACCTGTTTAAACGTGTCGAAAAGAGCTTCTGAAGATGCCACACCAGATATCCTGATTGAATTCACAGAAGTACAGATCAAAAATAAACTTTTTAAAATTGCGAGAGAAAAAGAGGGTCTGTGCCTTGAAGACATGATTGTTTTTCTATTTGCTGATGTCCCAGCTGAGATACTTCTCGCGAGAAAGAAGCTTCGAGATACAGCAAAGACACTGAGAGAACATGGAATTCAATACAGATGGCTTGCACTAGGCCACGTAGTGGTCAACGTATATGACAAAACTTTCACAGCACACAATGAGAATACTGGGAAGAAGCTATTGGAAGCAGTGATTAAACAAACAGATGGAGGCGTTTGAAAGGAGATAGTTTGTTTAGGCAAACAGTGTAATAGATCATGTTGAGAGCAATTAAATGAGTATAAGAAGGGAATTTAGAACTATATATTAAGTGGCAACTATTCAGTAATAGTACACAAAGTGATAAACAATATAGAAGTTGAATTGTTATAGCTAGAGGGCATGGTAAGTAGGTGGAGGGTGTGCTCCCCCCCAAGTCCTCCCCCCCCAAGACCCAGCTGAGCTCTGAGCAGGAGGTGAGTGGTTTTTTACTTGCTTTCAGCTGAGAGCTGAGGATTTTGGTGGGACAGTGAAGCTGATGGGCAGGAGGTTCAGGACAGACAGAAGGAAATACTTCTTTACACAGAGAGTGATTAAAATATGGAATCCGCTGCGAGAAGGATGTCGTGATGACCACAGGAATAAACAGCTTTAAAGGGGGAATAGATAGATTCATGGAACTAGGCGAGTAGGATAAGAGAATAAGAAAAAGAAGAGGATACAATCGGGATTTGGATTAAGTTTACTTGTTTGGTTATACAGATGAAATGTAACCTCATTTTTTGTTGTAATAATGAAATATATAAGGGTATGAAATACTTTTATGAAATATGAAATATATAGTCAATAAAATATAATTAAAATTTAAAAATATATTTAGTGCTGCATCTATATAAGTGGTATTGATAAGATCTGGTAGGAGGGCTCTACATGGAGTTGGGGATTCCAGTAATTGGGGAAATGGGAGTTATGGCAGTGGGGCAAGATTTTATAATGGAAAGAGGCAGACATATGGCTATGCTTGGTCCCCTTCCAGTCTTTGCCCCATCCTGAGACATGCTGGTTTGTGGGGCTAGGAAGTTTTACCCTTCTCCGGCATTGATGTTGTGCAATGCCAGGTCCATTAATAATAAGACCATGACCCTGCAAGATTATATTGCAGCTCAGAAGGTGGACCTGGCATGCGTGACCAAGACAAATGGGCGAGGGGAGGGGTGGCAATACTCACTTGAGAGTCTTTCTCCTTCAGGACACTCCCTGCACCAAAAATCTCTGGCATTGATTGTGTGGGCCTGGCCTGGGAGGCTGAAGAGAGTTTGCCTATCTGGCTGGTGTACTGAACACCTAACACTCCAGCAAATACCCTGCCAAGTCTGCTGGAGGCAGTATCAGGCTGGGCCTTGGAGTTCCCCAGACTCTTAGATCTGGGGGACTTCAACGTCCATACTGATGATGCCGCCTCATCACAGGCTGCAGACCTAATGTCATCCATGGCAACACTGGGACTTTCTCAGTTTGTATCAGCTCCCACACACTGAGCGGGCCACACGCTGGACTTGGTTTTTGGGATGGGGATAAATGTGGATCTGGATGATATTGAAGGCGGTCAGACCACTTTGTCCTGAAGCCCCAACTGAGTGTCCCATCCCCCTTTCTCCTGGTTAGGCGGCAAGCTAATTCATGTTTGCTCACGAAGCCAGATGGATCCAATTGGTTTCAGAATGCTCTGCAGGATCCGATTCCCCCTAGCAACTCATTAGATGAGCTAGTAGAGGATTGGCATTGCCAACTCCCTGAAGCCATCGAAAAAATCTCTCCCCAATGCCCACTCCTGTTCCAACCTAGCTTTCTGATATACTAGGAACTACGGAGGATGAAAAGGGAGTTAAGATGGCTAGAGAAAGTGTGGCAGCGTACTTGTGACAAAGCTGCAAGAGTATCTTATAGGACGTTTATCAAAGCCTATGAGATAGAATCATAGAATATTAGCATTGGAAGGGGCATTGCAGGTCATTTAGTCCAACCCCCTGCACTCTGCAGGAGCACAGCCAAAAGATAGCTGAAAGATGCTCATCCTGAAAGATGCTCATCCAGCCTCCGCTTGAAAACTTCCAGCGAAGGAGCATCCACCACCTCCCAAGGTAGTCTGTTCCACTACTCAACCACTCTTACAGTTAGGAAGTTTCTCCTGATATTTCGCCGGTTATCAACTCCCTTGTAATTTCCACTCATTAGATCTAGTCTTGCAATCCAGAGCAAGAGAGAATAAGATCGCATTAGCTTTCTTCACAGTCACATCGCACTGCAGGCTCATGTTTAGTGTTTGCCATGGTTGATTACGATCTTTTGACCCACCACCTCGCCAGCATGGAGATACGAGAGACTGCCTTCAATGGCTTATCTCTTTTCTCCAAGACAGAGGACAGAGAGTGGCACTTGGGCAGAGGGTTTCACCATGTTAGCCACTGGTATTGGCGTCTCCCAAGGAGCGATTCTCTGCCCTATGTTATTTAACATCCACATGCGCCCTCTTGCCCAGCTGGTCTGGAGGTTTGGGCTGGGTTGTCATCAGCACACTGATGACACCGAGCTATATCTGTTGATGGATGGCCACCGAGATACCTCCCCAGAGGTTCTGGCTAGGACACTGGAGGCCGTGGCTGATTGGCTGAAACAGAATCAACTGAAATTAAATCCATCTAAGATGGAGGTCCTGTGCCTGAGCTGGGGGTGGGTGGGACCAGGGATCTGGCTCCCCACCTTTGATGAGGCGCTGCTAGCGCCAGTGTCAATGCTGAGGAGTCTGGGTGTGACAATGGATGCCTCAGTTTCAGTGGAGGCCCAGGTCATTTGTTGCCAGATCAGCCTTTTACCATTGGCAGGTCAGGCAATTAGCCCCCATCTCTTTCCCGTGACTTAGCCAAAGTGATCCATGCATTGGTCACCTCCAGGCTGGACAACTGTAACTCGCTGTATGCAGGGTTACCCTTGAGACTGATTCGGACACTCTGGCTGGCAGCTGCACATGTCCTTACTAGGACCTCAGGACAAGCACATAGACCTCCTGTGCTCTGCTAGCTGCATTGGCTTCCAGTTGAGTACCAGATCAAGTTCAAGATTCTGGTATTAACCTTTAAAGCCCTGTGCAGTCTGGGACCATCTTATCTGCAGGACTGTCTCAACCGCTATGTCCCCCAAAGAACTTTGTGTTCTTCAGATCCCTGGCCCAAGGGATGTCCACTGGTGATCCCCAGCCGGAGGGATGTCTGCTTAGCCTCGACCAGAGGCTCTGGCTCCAGTCTGGTGGAACAGTCTCCCAATTGAGATCAGGGCCCTGTGGGATTTATAAACATTTGTGGAGGCCCAGGTCATGATTGTTGCCAGATCAGCCTTTTACCATTGGCAGGTCAGGCAATTGGCCCCCATCTCTCCCCCTTGACCTAGCCAAAGTGATCCATGCATTGTATGCATTGGTCACCTCCAGGCTGGACAACTGTAACTCGCTGTATGCAGGGTTACCCTTGAGACTGATTCGGACACTCTGGCTGGTTCAAAATGCAGCTGCACATGTCCTTACTGGGACCTCAGGACAAGCACATAGACCTCCTGTGCTCTGCTAGCTGCATTGGCTTCCAGTTGAGTACCAGATCAAGTTCAAGATTCTGGTATTAACCTTTAAAGCCCTGTGCAGTCTGGGACCATCTTATCTGCAGGACTGTCTCAACTGCTATGTCCCCCAAAGAACTCTGTGTTCTTCAGATCCCTGGCTCAAGGGATGTCCACTGGTGATTCCCAGCCGGAGGGATGTCTGCTTAGCCTCGACCAGAGGCTCTGGCTCCGGTCTGGTCGAACAGTCTCCCAATTGAGATCAGGGCCCTGTGGGATTTATAAACATTTGTCAGGGTCTGTAAAACAGAGCTGTTCCTCCAGGCCTTTGGTTGAGGCGGCAGACACCATATTAAATTAACCCTCCCCCCCACCTATTCTATTCACCTGTGCCACTCACAAGGTACTTTTTATGTACTGAGCAGAGGGAATTTCAGTATATATGAGCACACATACAAGGGTCAAAACTTTCTGAGAGCACTTTAAGTGTATTATCGCCATTTTGTGATTTGTATATGGATGTAAATTTTAATCTCTTATTATATTACGTTTAAATCTTTTAAATCAGGAGTATCACACTCATTTGTTGTGAGAGCCAGACATAAATGAGACCTCTGAGACCTTGTTGGACTGGGCCATGTTTGTCATAAAACGTAATGCCAGGTAGCGGAGATATAAACGTTATAAAGCTCACAAACACAATTAAAGATTTTTTTTAACTTTAAATAAAATATGCTTAAAACACTCTCACAATATTTTGTTTATTTAACAGTCTTTGGTAATTGACAGCTCTTTCTCTGAATTATTACATTAAAATATCTGTGCTCTGGCAATCTTGAATATGCTGTTCAGGTGTGTATCTGTGAGCTGGAAAACTACTTTTGATTTATTGACATTCATTACAGAAATTTCATGTTGAGTGTTCTGAGCCTAGGATCCAGGGAAAAAACATGAAATGGCTGGGCATTTCGAGGTTTTGTAAATAAATTGCTTTGTGTGCTGGTCAAGAACATGAGAAAGCATCCTGACAGCTGGAGGGCTATGTGTTTGTTTACAAAACTATAGTCTTCCCCAGAGAAATAACTACAACTCCTATGAGGCAATGTAAGAATAGAGAGACAGCAATGTATAGTCAGTGTCAGCTTGCTGTCTGGGAAGTCTAGGTTCAAAATCTACCAAGGAAGTGTGCTCGGTGAACTTTGTCTGGACACACACTCTTAGCCTAATCTACCTCACTGGCTTATTGTTATTCCTCATCTAAATAGTTCACATTGCTTTTCTGCTGAGAAAGACTGGATCATGAAGGCATGAATACTGTGAAAAAGAGGAGGGGGACAAGTGTTCTCTCTAAGCTGAGTTAGTGTGAGCAAGCTAACAGTTTTTTTAGCCTCCAGCTCACACAGTTTTGTCTTCGTGCAGGAAGGATGGCTCCAGAGCAAACTAATTTATGCATTGAGGGGGACCCAGTTGCACCCAGGAGACCTGGCATAACGAGCCCAACAAAACACTGTAGCAAGGCACACAAAAGCTCATACCTTGATAAAACTTTGTTGGTCTTAAAGGTGCTTTGTATTTCTCCCATGCAATTGAGGCAGCTGAGCAAAGCAAGGCAGGAGGAAGGGGAGGATCATCAGCCAATATCTCCTGTGCAATTGAATCAGCCTGGCCAGGAAGCAAGCTCTGGCTCATTCCCTCCCACCCCCTGGGAGGAGGAGGTGGAGATGCCTCAGCCATTGTAGGAAACAGAAGCTTGCCTGTCTCTTCTGTGTGACTGAGAACATCTGGTAAAGCAAGCTGCACCGCAGCAGGAGAACTGAGAAAGAAGGAAATAGCCAGTTCCTTGCAGGCTGGATAGGGGCCTTCCGAGGGCCTGATCTGGCCTATGGGCCGCATGTTTGAAACCCTTGTTTTAAATTGTGATATTTATGTGTTTTGAGTCACCCAGAACCCACTTGCAGGGTAGGATGGGATACCAATAAAATAAAATTGATATTAAATATTAACTAGTAATTGAAACTGTATTATTATTTAAGACAGGTTTTTTTTTTCTAATATTCAACTAGAGTATCTGAATTGAAAATATGTACTAGGAAAAAGGCCCGCTGTGGAAATAAATACAATGGCATCTAGAAAGAGGATCTGGGCAGGTGCCCCGGCCTTGGACACTTAGTGTTAATTTGCTGTGGCGACCTCACTAGGGTAGGGGCCACCTCAGCAGCATATAAGGATACAGAGCCCACCATTTTCTCCAGGGGAACTGATCTCTGCCATCTGGAGAGCAGTTGTAATTTTGAGTGATCTCCAGCCCTCACCTGGAGATTGGCAATGATGGTTACCAGAAGGGAATGGTTGGTTTGGAGGGGTGGAGTCTATGGCTTTGTGCCTGTCCGAGGTCCCATGCCTCCTGAAACTTCACACTCTCCAGGCTCCATCCCTCACATCTCCAGGAATTTCCCACCTGGGGTTGGCAACCTTATCTCCTTCCCAGCCAATCATCAACCTACCTTTATTTCCCCCTCACTCTTCAGCTTTCCACCCCCCACACACCTGCAGCATCTCCCATGCTCTGAAACCCTGACTGCTATGTCACATTGGCTGTCATACGGGGGCCACCTCAGCAGTATATAAGGATTCAGAGCCCATCATTTTCTCCAGGGGAACTGATCTCTGCCATCTGGAAAGCAGTTGTAATTCTGAGTGATCTCCAGCCCTCACCTGGAGATTGGACACATTTTACCTCAGAACAGCAAACTGTTTAGAATGTTAGAGGCAAAAGCCAATCAAGTTGCATATGCAAACGACCTCTGTGTTCCGAGGCAAAGGCCAATGAGGTTGCATATGCAAATAACCTCTGTGTTCTTACTGGCTATAGGGGGGAGGGGAACAGCAAACTGTTTAGAATGTTGGAGGTGAGACTCAAGCAATGCAGCCAGTGGATAGGGACAGATTCTGAGTGACACACCAGGGCACCAACCAATTCCAGAGCATGTGGAATGTTCTAGAGAAGTGCCACCACCATTCGGCTTTTATGTATAAGGGAGATAAGGATTGTGTTAGGGGGGAGTCCATTAAACAGGAAATTCCTTAAATCCCTGGGAGGCAATTTGCACCCTGAAACTTGTAATTGTAGATCTCCCAAAATAGCAGAAAATGTTAATGTGTTGTTTGTCGAAAGGTTCTATGTCTTCAGTGTTGTATTGTTAATTTACAGATGCTTTTTAGAGGGTTGAATATATCATAAATATCATTCGCATTTCACTAGCAAGTAGATTTGAGTGCTTTGCATTTAAACATATGTTCTGCTCTCTGCCTTGCTTTCCACTTACTCTGTGTCTGTGAAAAGAATGGTACAGAATTTAGATCTATTATGTGTGCATTAAAATAGTGTCTTGTTGAATGGTATACCATGCTGTACATTTCAGACTGTTGTAACTCAAAACAGATGTATTAGTATACTCTTATAGTGACACATGTAAGCACAAAAACATTTTAAACCTCATTAATTAGTTTCAGCTGAACAATATCAACACAATTGTAAATGTCATCTATTCCAAGTATTAATAAAGCCTTGGGACTCAATTATTCAAATATGAAACATTTTTAAAAATTCTTAATGTATCATTCATACTTTTTCTCCAGAAAAAGTGATTATTAAAGAATTCATTGCAGGGAAATGACCTTAATTCAAAGTCTATTGACATCTGCAGAAACCCCCTTTGATACCAGGGGCTTTGGGTACAATGTCTGAAAATAATCGAATTCATAGAAATGTCATTTCCAGAACATATATCTCTTACTGACATAAATGTTCATAGTTAATTATGAATATTATAACCAATTCTGAAGTTCCCGAAAACTTATACGTTTGACTTATATGAACCTAACATATTTTCTAGCATAGGATTTAGGTTGTCTTGTTAATGACACTTTCACAAATGAAAATAGGACTGTGCCTCTAACACCTCTATTAAAAAACACTGTGCAAGCACCACCCACTTAAAAAAAATCACTTTTGCCTACTATGGTTGTCAGCCTCCAGGTGGTGGCTGGAGACCTACTATTACAACTGATCTCCAGACGATGGTCATCCGGATAAAATGGCCGCTTTAGAGTGCGGATTCTATGACATTGAAGTCCCTCCCCTCCCCACCCCAAACCCCACCCTCCTCAAGCTCCACCTCCCAAATTTATACATATTTCCCAACCTGGATCTGGGATTCCTAGTGCCTGCCCCACCCTCTATACTGCAACACATTGTTAAAGCCCCTCCACAACTGCCTGTGATATGCTGTACATTTACTCAACAATGGCTTGGCCCACACCAGTTTAAATGCATGGTATTTGGTATTTTGGTTAAAAATATGTATTGCTGTTGTTGTTCAGTCGCACAGTTGAGTCCGACTCTTCGCGACCCCATGGACCACATCACGCCATCCTCCAGAGTATGCTTAAGTTCATGTTTGTTGCATCAATAACACTGTCTAACCATCTCATCCTTTGTTGTCCCCTTCTTTTTTGACCTTCAATCTTTCCCAGCATCAGGGTCTTCTCCAGTGAGTGTGCCCTTCTCATTTGGTGGCAAAAGTATTTGAGCTTCAGCTTCAGTATCTGGCCTTCCAGGGAACAGTTAGGGTTGATTTCTTTTAGGACTAACTGATTTGATCTCCTTGTAGTCCAAGGGACTCTCAAGAGTCTTCTC
The DNA here is from genome assembly GCF_001447785.1 of Gekko japonicus. NCBI lineage: Eukaryota > Metazoa > Chordata > Lepidosauria > Squamata > Gekkonidae > Gekko > Gekko japonicus. Next base: position 452,084 of record NW_015172592.1, on the reverse strand, counting down.
CAGCACCATAGTTCAAAAGAATCTATTCTTCGGCACTCGGCCTTTCTTATAGTCCAACTCTCGCAGCCATACATTACTAATACCATTGCTTTTACCATACAGACTTTTTTTGTTAGGAAAACATAATTATCCTATAATCTGTTGGGATTGATCTGCCATTTTTACCTTTCTTGTGCAGTCATTAAAAAGCACTGGTGAGGTTTTGTGTGAAATTTGGTGTGAGGTAGCAGCAGGAAGGGGGGATTTGGCAGAAATTTCCCTCCCATGCTCCTGTATGTGTAATATATGCTAATTGCCATCTAGTGGCTGAGTGGAGTTGCAAATACTTTGCGCTGAGCAGTCAGATTTGGCATGCTTCTGAGAAAGGTAAGTTTAGTTGAGGCCTGATTTCAAGACAGATGCCTGGCTAAGGCTTTGTGTGCTGCATAAAGCGTGTTTATATCTTTGACCTGCTGGTGCAAACTCCAAACTTTACAGGATGAACACAGTAATGTCTCCAAATGAAGCAAAAATCCACACAAGTCTGCTTATCTCTTGGAAAGCTTATTACCCTCCCCCAGTCTTGCTGGTCTCTGAGGTGCTATTAGACTCAAGTCTAGCTATTAATAAGGGAGTGTCCATAGTAACATTTGGGAACCACTGGAGCAAAAGGCTAAAGTGGATTCAATGTATGCTTGAATTTAATGTCTGCACTAACATCTGGGCATTCATGTATGGTTCATATTGGGCTGCTTTGAAAAGTAGCTGGCTTCCCTTATACTGCTTTAAAAACTTGTGTGCATCACAAGAATCTGAAGCTAGTAGTTGTTGGGTCCTTTAATCACTTGTTTCTCTTATTGGCCTCATTCCCTGTCGCTCATGGCCGTTTTGGTTTGCAGAAAGTGATGCACATTATTATATGTGCCTGTTATCACCTGATTTATGCTGCAGCTTGAGGGGACTGTTCAAGCATCACCAGGAACTTTTCAGCAAACTCAACAATCCAAAATGTATGCGAGTGGAGGATCAAGAAAATGCATACCACATTTTGGAACATGGAAAGAAGCAGATAACAATAGGCAGAAGCAAGCCAAAACAAACTGAAATTACCCACAGTGCCAATGTGTTCCTAATTCTGAGCCTTTTTGGCCTGGAGATGGGAGAGCGAGCTCTTCGGTCTGGGATCAGGCTTTGCCCTTATTGGAAGCGGAGGAGCTCACTGCTGCTACAACGTTTAAAATATTAATGCTAAAACCATTGTTTGCACTTTCTAGAATTCTATTAAGCTTTCCAACAGAAGTATCTATGGCAGCAAAAAAAGAAAAACCATTGCAAATTAATTCCAGCTGGGGATATCTTAGGAAAATGTTTTTAGTTGATATCTTTGCTATCCACATCTGTAAACGCCATAAATAGTGTCAGAGCATTTAGTTATACTGTCTCTGATGATGCTTATGACAGTTTTTCATTTCAGTTTGAACACATATGGTGTGACGTCACTCTTTAGCTTGACTAAGAGCTGAAACTGAACAAGCCCCTCCCATGGCTGCCTGTGTTATAGTGCTTTGACTTCTTGGCCTAATGGATTACAGAAATCAGGATCCCTTTGTGGATATAAAAAACAAATGAATTTACCAAATGGAATAAAAAATATTACCATTATGGACACGGCATGTTACAACCAGAACTTTAGTGCAGTACAAGAACTAAAGTTCTGGTTGTAACATGATTGTGTTAAGTACTCTGTTCTGTACTTCGGACAATCCATTGGGAACAGAGCCAGCAACAAAGCAATCTTTTTTATAACACCACATTCTGTATTTTAGTTAATTGTGTGGGCTAATCTCTTAGGATTGATTTGGGATTGGATCCAGACTAGATTTGCAATGTTCACTGATTCCTCCTTCCTTCTGAATCCCACCCACCCCCCATTGTTCTTCAGGGTCCCCTGTCCCCTGAGAGCAACATTTCATGGAGATCGGTGCAGGGGAGAAGTATGAACATGACACTTTTAAATTTGTAGTTCTTTAATTCTCTCAGTATTGCTTGTTTTTCTTTGGCAAACTTAATGATGCCTTAACAAATAAGAGGTAGAGAAGGTAAACCAGAACTTTCCCTTAAGAACATATTTTGAGCAAAAGGACCTGAATCAAAATTACTCACAATTCCTGTCACTGAAATTGTCAAACCTTGCTATGCTATGCTTGCTTCGGTGACCATAATGGCTGGGGGGAGGGTATTCCTGAGGGTGGGGGTGAGTGTGTGCAGGTGTGAATGTGACCTTTGCTTTTAGACCATGTAACTTTTCCACAAGACAGTCCCTTCTCCTCCCCTCTTGCTTTCCCAGGAGAATTGGCCTTGAAAACATTCCTATACCAGCTTGGACTCTAGATTACTGGGACATATATCTTCCCTGGTTGGTATGGCAACTAGGCGATGAGTGGATGTGACGTATGCTTGTGGGCTGGATGAGACCTGTTTGATTTTCTATAATATGATTGTAGCTGCCAAAAGACTTCAGTTCTAACATGGTGACTTTTGGATCTTGCATATGCTCTAATAAACTAATCACTGCCAAAACAAGAGTTATTGAGCAGGGCTATTTTTGGGCAGGAGCGCAGAGGAATGGAGTTCCAGCTGGCTTCAGAGTTGGTCACGCCCACTACTGCCAAAAGCTCTGCGTGCCTGGCTACAGAGGGAAGGCCTGGAGAGCAACACCCCCCTGGCGACTCCGAGGCAGGCGGGCCAGGGAGGGCCCTGGAAGGATCAGGGAGGCATTTAAATGCCTCCCCTTGCCTTTCCCGGCCTGTCCAAGGGCCGGCTTGTCCCGGGATGCCTCCCCTTGCCTTTCCCGGCCTGTCCAAGGGCCGGCTTGCCCAGGCACCCCGCAGCCACGGGGCACCTGGGCATGCGGATGTGGCCTAATATGCTAATGAGCTGCACTGTCATTGGTGTGGCCTAATGTGCTAATGAGTTTCTGGTGTTGGGTGTGGCCTATTATGCCAATGAGTTCCTGCTGGGCTTTTTCTACAAACTGGACCGGGGTCTGACAGAAACATTGTCACAGTCCAATAAAAATACACTTTCGTTGTGAGGAATTCTTATCAAATGACATCAAATAAAAATACAGCTCAAGAGTACAGAATTACTCAAGAGTACAGGACTACTGTTGATACTAACCTGGCACCTGAAGAACTGTGTACATGCACAGAGTAGTCTAACTAAAAAACTGAAGCGGCTCATAAATAAGTATACATAGGCAGTTAAGTATTCTAGCTCACCTTTGATCTTTTCTGACCCTTTACCTTTTTAGGTTACTTTTTGACCTTTTTGGAACCAGTAAACAATATCACCATAGTCCAGGGCCAGACAGCGATCCTTCACTGTAAAGTAGCAGGACATCCATCGCCCAATGTCAGATGGTTGAAAAACGATGCACCAGTGGTTCAAGAACCAAGAAGGATCATCATAAGGAAAACAGAGTATGGCTCCCGATTAAGAATCCAAGATCTTGACACAACTGACACTGGCTACTATCAATGTGTGGCCACTAATGGGATGAAGACAATAACTGCAACAGGAGTTCTCTTTGTAAGGCTGGGTGAGTCCCTTTGTTTTAAAACATGGCTTTTATAAGTAGCTTTGCTGCTTTATAGACTCACAGCTAGTTTTCACAATAGCAAAATGAGAAATTAATTCACTGGGTTTTTTCTTTTAGAAAATAAATTGCAGCATGAAAGAAAATCAGTCAAGTCATTGCCTAAGGCCTCCTCCTCAGCACAAAATGTCTGGGTTGAACCTGATACCATTTACTAGTAATAAAAGAAAGTAGATACAGATGGAATGGTCTGTAAATATGGAGTTCAGAGAACAGAATAAATGTGAAATAAGCCATAGCTGAAAGTACAGAAAGGCAAACTTTCATTACTTCACATTTCACAGTACCACTCATTCTGGTCTTGCTGCACAGGGAATAAGCAGCAACTTTCCATATGGTATTTATAGCTTGAGTCCCTATCTTTGTAAGGTTACACATGGTATCTGCAGTTGCAGGAACCTGATATCTGCCCAAAATCAAGACACAACTATTCTGATGTTGTAAGCCTTTTTGAGCTCCTAATGGGGGGAAAAGTGGAGTACAAATATCCAGACAAAATAGAGGTATTCTCTATAGGAAGCATTTGTTGCTTTATTCCAGAAGATTAGATGCTTGTACTTTAAAATTTAATGTAAGGAAGATGAAGCAATGGGAAGAAGAGATAATGTAGTAAAGTCCAGGTGCACATACTTCTGCCTAGATTCAGTAAGAGTAGGGGACTAAGAGGTAGTATTATGAGAACAGTGGAGAACATTGGTATGTTTGAGTACATTGGGGAAGGAGCCACAGAAATGGCACAAGTTGATTACATGGTGGCAGGGAGATTGCCATCTGAATGCAGGAGGTTATATGGGCAAGGAGAGGTCGGCTACAACAATATTAAATACATATTGGGCCCCTCCATTGAAATGGGCAGAGAATCATTTGCATACATTGGTACACTGGAACTGTAAGTGGTATCTGGTTCAAAATATTAAACGACACAGTCAATCTTATACTTTGTAATTGATCAACTTTTGAATTCCTGAGTTGTCACTTAACCCCAAATGGTATTAAACTTTATGCTGCCCATTCTATACATATCTGATTTTATTATAATTAATATTGCCACTGTGTGTAAAATATTCAGTACATCACAGGACATTTGTTTGTAACAAAAGGCCACACAACAGTGAACATTACTAAAAATTTTGATGTGTCTATTTTTATATGGTTCCGAAAGAGGTTGGTTATGAAGTTAAAGTAGCACTATCAGTTGAAGAGCTAGGTCTGAGTCATATCTGACAAAGGAGGCTTAACTCTTGACAGCTTACACTTACCTCACATGGTGTCTGGTGTGGGGAGAGGGAGGGAGGAGATTGTAAGCCTCTCCAAGTGAAGGACGAGGCATAAATCCAATCTCCTCCTCCTCCTCCTCTTCCTCTTCTTCTTCTTTTCTTCTTGTCCTACTTGATTGTAAGGTGCTGGACTCAAATCTTGCTCTTCCGCTGCAGACCAACACAGCTACCACCTGAAACTATGAATTGAAATATGAGTTGCATTTGTTTTAGCAGACAAAGTATTGATTTATGTTTTTGAAAATAACGTGATGTAGTGCAGGAAAAACAAAGTATTTGTTTGACATAGCACAAGTGTACTTCTAAAATATTTTAATATATTTTATTCAAGAGGCAAAAGTGTTAATTTATTGTTTTTATGTTTGTAGGTCCAACACACAGCCCAAATCACAATTTTCAGTAAGTACTAGTTAACAGTCATTTCTTGAATGTCTAAGGGTTTGTGGATTTTTGGAGGGTTTTCCCCCCCTGCAAAATATTGGGTAATAGAATAATTAAAATATGCCTGAAATAACTTCATGTCTTTGCCAACCATTTAGTTTTACTGAAAACATTCACTTTCAGGATGATTGCAGGTCTTGTTTTGTGTGGTGCTTGTATTGTGTGTGTTTGACAAAATGTTTGTGCAGTTTTTCCTCTTGTATGCTTTATGTTTTAGAAAGACAATACAGCTTCACATTATGATGGTTATGCTTGTGTTCATTGTCAGATTGTGTGTGTTCTCAGTATATTTCTGAGCAACAGCAGTTATAAGCAGATCTTCAACTTTATTTCTGTACAGAAGCCCTTACATAATTTGTATAGAAGTCTTAGAAGTGACATCTGTAGCATGGATCATATGATAAACTGAGCACTTTTAGAAGCAAAAAGATTGTTTGATGTGAGCATAATTTCATTTATTGAAATGGCTTGAAGCACAGCTAGAACAGTGTTTTAGATATAACTTCTTTTTCTCAAATTTCACTGAGGCTCTGCGAAAGCACATATTGAGAAGAATTATTGTGAATGTTGAAAGAGAATATATTGTACAAAATCTGTGAATATAAATAAATATCTGGATTGTCTACTGTTCAGTTTTTGTCTAAAGGTTGACTCTTGTGAGTTCCTGAATATAATGTAGTATATGAATAGATGTATGCAGAGCTTTGAGAATATAGGCTGTTGGGTGGACCCAGAGGTCATTTCGGGGGGGAACACAGTTCCCCCGGATGAGGTGCAGGGGGGCGGGACACATGACGAAGCCCCGCCCCCTGCTTCCGGCCGCCCCGCTTCCAGCCCTCATTCAGCCAGGAGGAGGCAGGAGAAGAGGGAGGGTAAGTTGCTTCCCCCCCGCCTCTCCCCACCCCTGCCTGCCTGGGGCCAGGGAGGGCCTTGGCGGGGCTTCCTCGCACTCCTGCTGGCCTTGCAGGTCCACCGCCGGGCCCCTGATGTCAGGGGGTGTGGCATATGCTAATGAGTTATGCTAATGAGTTCCCCTAGCTCTTTTTCTACGAAATGACCCCTGGGTGGACCAATGAAACTACTCAATTTGCATATTGGGAGGAATGTGTGTAGCTAGTGACTGAAGGAAAAAAACATCTGAGTACAGTGTGGAACATGAGGCCTAGTCATTTTTCTCTCCAAGGACTG